>NW_010365777.1:0-57785 GCF_000414095.1 Morus notabilis
CGTAAAGCAATGCACAGTAACAGGAAAACCAAATTCATGTCATGTAAAATATAATTTAAAGCGTAATACATTTCAGCCTATATTTTCCATCATCAAAATCAAGTAAACATCGACTATAAGGTTGACAGAGGGGTCAATCGTTCATATCCTTTTTAACTTTTCTTGTAGCAAACATACCGACCTAGCAGACTACATTTTATATGCCAGGTTAACCTTTTCCCATTTTTCTTGTGGCCTTGTTGCATGAAAAAAATAGTGAAGGAATTAAAATTTCGTGATTCTGATATTAATTGTAGGACTTGAGATGGAACAATTGACAGCTCGGTTGGTATGACCTCTTGGATGCAGCCGGCTCAAACTTCCTGATGGCAGCATCATTTTCTTCTAAGCTGGTTTGGACAAAAAATCGAATCCACCAAGATGAGCTCCGCATTTTGGCCTGAAGGCGAGAGGAAAGAAAAAATCAGTCATGATATCAAACTGGCAGATAAGAGAGCTAATTTAAGTAACCTCAATGAGAGGGAAAAAATGAAAAAGGAAAGGAAAGAAAGAAAAGAAAATGACATAGCAAAACTTGAATCAATTAGAGTTGCCCTGATCCAAGTTCAGGAGATTAATGCTGTAGCTTAAATTTTAAAACCAAGCAATGACAAATGACAAATTCCATGTATGTTAAATGTGCTCAGGGAAAGACTGGAAAATACTAATGTGATGACCAGATGTTCATGATCACCATAGCCTTTGGTTCTAACTAGAACTGGAAGTTAGGATTGTAACATGGTATCATAGTCATCCATAGTGTTGCAGATATTATAATTACAGCAACACTTTTCAGATGTTACTTCCCTTGTTTCATGATTGGATCTTGTTCATTTTGTATTATAAGGAGCCGCTAATCATCTTATGTTGCCATCAGTTAAGATTTTTAGACAATTTGTTATGCACTCTAAACTAACCGGTCATTTGCTATCGATACAACCTTGACATTAAAATTCTCCATTCTCTACTACTTATTAAAAAAATAAAAATAAGCAACTCTCAATCTCACATTCAAGTAACGAATCCCAAAATAGAAACTTGTTTCGAGGTTTTCATAAACAATGATGGGTTGAACTTTGCTACATTGTTATTTCAACAAGACTAACCACACATATAACAGAAGATAATCGTGAAAACAACCAGAAGAAAAATTTAAGAGTGAGAAGCATAATAAATCCAGTACACTACTATATTATATTGTTAGCAGCAGGTTATCACTTACAGGGCGCCCAAATTTGGATAATTCAGGAAGTTTAGCTCTCTGTTTATCAGGGTAACCTGAACAAATCAAAGGAAATGAACACAACACTAATTATTTTCAGCAAATAATATAAAAATACACAAATACCAATCACAGCCCATTACGTTATACATTGATAAAATTGTTCAGAACAATAAACTGAACCGACAATAAAAAAACCTGGACAGCTGGACTACCATTTTCCTGTATCCGTATGGAAGAAAAAAAACAAACCAAAAAAGATGCATCTAAAACTTATGATCCTAACGTTAAAGATGGATACTCTGTTATTAGTCATGATGAGACAGTTTACTATCAGTTAAATATCTTGCTTAGCATCGACCATAAATATCTTTACCAAAGACCACACAAAATTATTGCATTTAGATGAAACACATAGAATTAGGCCATTTTTTTCTTAGGTGGGACCCTGGCCTCTCTGGGGGTGGGGGGTGGGTGGGTGGCAGTGAGGGAGCGAGGGAATAAGACATTTACAATTTGAAGCTGCAGAATTATCTGATGCAGCAAACTAAAGAGAAACAAAAATCTAGAGTGAAACTACTTTATAATAGTTTCCAACTATTAACATTTTATCAGGTAAAAATAAAACCTTTTTTTGAAAGTACCTGCAAAAATTACAACAGCATCGGCCGATACCCTGGCCAATTCTGGAAGAGTCTTGTTCAAATATTTTGGAGATAGGTAATCCAAAGCATCGGACACAATAACAAGAGAAAAGGACTTTGATCTATAGGGCAAGGGGAACTTGATATCAGCCACGCGAACAATGCCTTTCTGCACAAGACTCTTGCACCGGGCATCAGCATCCTCTATGTCATATGGTTCCACACCCCACGCCTCAGTTTCCTCTTCTTTTAGCAATGAGGAGACAACTGAACAACTATCGGGGCCAACATGCAAAACTTTGCGCATACTGTCACCATATGCTTTCTTTAGAACAGGTATTGCTCTCTGAACTTCTAATGTGCACGAATAGTCACCTTAAAGATGGAAAATGAATTTTTTGTATCAGAATTACTTTATCTACAATATTACCAAAACACACACAATTATATCCATGAATAAATGCATGCATGTATACATCTCGAATGGTGATAGTAAACTTGTCTGTGGAGATACAATAAATGTGTTCTTTCCACTTTTTCTACTGAACTGACCACATATATAAGCTAAAAAAGACGCTACTGCTTTCTCATTCAAGCTAATGCTTAACATTTTTCATGGAATTCCAAAGAATCTATAAACCACCATGCTTAATGACATGTAACTGAACTTTTTTCTCCTTATATCGGAGAAAAACAAAAGGGGGACATGACAATTGATTAGTGCTGCAAATTTCTAAAAGCGACCTTGAGAACGAAGATAAAATCCAAGTACATGAAAATGAAATGCAATGCTCACCTTCAACCCCACTAACTGCCTTTTCACCTCTGGAACCACCTGTATGTCAAAAATCAAATATTAAGTCATTGGACTTCCGTGCAAAAATGAGACAAATAAATCCCTTATAGTACAAATTAAAGAAAATAACATCTACAACACTAGAAAAAACCCGAAAAGAGAAGCTTTAAATCATTCTCTATCGTACAATTTATCTACATTTGAAAATCACCAATAAAAGAAACGATGAAAACACTGCAAATAAAACCGTATAAACCTGAGCCACTATAAGCATAGCCGGTTAGAAGGATCGCCCCCTGAGAATTTAACCAAAAGTAAAGGTTAATTCAAGCAATAACTCCCACAATTTTGATTCACATTAAACTGTGAATCTCTACCCGAAGCGGCAGAAACAAAACTAGTCATATAAAACTTGAAAATTACCACAACGACTAGCCCTATAGATAACAAAGGTGAAGATCTTGATTTCGAATGGAAGGCTCCTGATAAGGAAAAGGTCCCATTGCGCCTGGTGGACCCCACTTGTCTCCTCGACATTGTCTACTTCTCCTCGCAAACCCAATCAATGATAAACCCGCTAATCTTCACACTGTTTCAAATCCATACACACATAAATAAAATATAGCTTCCAATCAATATTCATCGGCTAACAAAATAAGTGAATAAGCAAGAAGATATCAGATCAGAATCTTAAACAAATCAAAGTCGTGAGTTAGCTCAATTGTCCAAAAAAGAAAGGTATAATTCGAAATCACAACTCGTTAGTTCGAGAAATCTTACAAGATACACAAACAGAGATCCATAAATAAACTGGTGACAAAGAAAGAGTGAAGCTTTTTACAAATCCGTTTGGTTCTCAGGAAAGGCGAAAGGAAAAGAAATTTGTATCCAGAGGAGCGGAAAGCGATGGAGAATCAAGGAGAAACCTTAGAGCAATTGAGCGGAGTAATGCGTGAAATCTGGTCAGATCAGGAAGCGAGAGAAGCACATTTGCGATGTGTAAACGCGTCTGGATCTTGGATCTGTGGAAATATATCTGCTGCTTTTTTAGAGAGAGAAAGAGAGGAGAGAGGAGAGAGGAGAGAGGAGAGATGTGATGTGATGTGAAAGAAGCAGTGTTGTTGAATGGGAACTGGGAAGGGCGGGGATTGATAATGGAAGACAGTTTGTTATTTATGGCTATTATGAATAGTTTGGGAATTTGGGAAAATTTTTATTTATCACAAGAGTATTTTATTAGTATTTGTAGTGATAATTATAAGGAAGAAGTGTACTAAATAATAAATAAATAAATAATAAATAAATAAAAAAGAAGGCGAGTAAAGTTTCATTTTATTTTACATTCTTTTATAATAAATGCTACTATGACTGCGTGTATTCTTTGAGAAAAATGGTTTCCTTTCTTTTCTTTTTTTTTTGATAGAAAAGCATATGGTTTCCTTATTATTACATTTTAACGAAGTAATCACCTCGAATTTTGAAGGAGAAGAAAACCAAAAAAAAAAACTTCCAAAGATTTATGAAAGTTTTATTCTTAAGGGCAATGACTAATAATATATAATTGGGATCTTTCAACACTACCATACAATTTTAATGAAATCTATCAAACAATTTTGACAAATCGATAGTTTTTTTAATGGGTTAGGCACTCTTCCTCTTAGCTTTTGCGAGTGCCGGTGCTATAATGTATTTAGGCCCCAATCATGGAAAATTTTTAGTGGAAGTTTTTTTTTTTTTTTTTTTTTTTCTTGAAAGCAACAGAGGTGGAGGTTCACCTGACGTACATTACTGTATTATCCTCAAAAGACAGCATGCATAATCAACTTATCAGGGGGATAATAAATGTCCCGTTTATTTTACTCGTTCGAACTATAACTTAAAGTTCTGCTACAATATTTTCTCTTACGTTAATTTACCTTTTCACTCAAATTTCTGCTATAATATTTTCTGTTACGTTAATTTACTTTTTCACTCAAATTCTTTGCTCAAGTCACTCGAGGTATTGGATGAGATGAAAATTAAGATCCGTTTAATTCGCTGATTCGAGTTTTTAATTTGAGTTTAGATGTAATTTTATACAAACTTTTTACTATAATAAAAAAATTAAATATAACTATTTTTAAGAATTTTTTATTATAACAAAATTTAAATCAGTAAAATAAATTCGACGTTAGACAACGTTGTGGTCTATTTCCCGTTTCAAATACCCAGGAGGGAAACTGTACCGTTATTATTATTAGTTGAAAAAGAAAACTTTTATCCGAAATTAATTACAGCTCGGCGTTCTTTAATATAAGTGGATTGCTGATAGGCTTGTGTAATTGATTTTCTTTAAAATATATTCAACCTTTTAGGAAAACTGTTAATAGGCATGATTTGAGCAAAAAAGAAAAAATAAGAAAACTATTAATAGGCCGGGAAAGAAAAAAAAAAAAAACACAGAACTTTTCCACGCAACAAAACTTTTAAGAATGTTAAATAATAATCTAGTTTTGATTGTTTGTACTGGTAAAGAGCTTGCTTACAATTGTTAATAACTAGCGTTGATGGTGGATTTTTGTCGATAAAAACCGTGCCGGATTACCCACAGTGACCTGTTAGGTTACCGGTTCAGAACTTATGTTTTTAGTGAATATATTAGATTTTGCAGTTGAGTTTTTACTAGAATATGAAGAAAACGAAATTATGCTCGTGAAAGTATGAACACACAAAAATTTTATAGTGGTTCACCATGTTAATCAAGGGCTACATCTATTGTGTTTTTATTTCTTTTGAGTAAGATCTTACAAACTACATGTATCTAAGGAATCATCCGTCCCCTCTCTCTCTCTCTCGGGGGGCATTCCCTTTTATAGTTGATGTTGCCTGAGTTTCTGCCCAATGGTAAGCCGTTCGGACCAGTGGACCATATCCTTCGTTAGGCCCGCCTACTTGAGTAGTCTATGGTCTCTTTGGTGCAGACGGTAGCCTGCAATTAACTTTTGGACTGTTCACTCATCTAATTTGTCCCCCTATTACGGCCATGTGGATCTCTGTAATAGCTAGTGATCTGTTTCTGGCGGTTTTAGGGGCCTATAATCATTTCTTTATGCAACTGACATTTTTCAAATCCAAACACAACCTTTTCAGGGGCCTTCCTCGGGACGCGGATAAAATTGCTTGCAGTCTGCACATATGCTGACCTTTACCGAGGGTATCCTCCCTCGCGGCCGACTTCACCACGTTATGTACGTGGATCTTTCAAGCCTCGATTGCATATGGAGTCATCGCTCTCAGTCTTAGCACATTCGACTCTCCTACCATACAGTCTTAGCACATTCGACTCTCCTGCCATACAGGAGAGACCAATGAGGCTAGGGCATCGAGAGCTGAATGAATTTTCCCACTTGTGACCTGGTCGTTGTCCGACGTGTTAGCGTGAATTTTCCCGCACAACAACTAGTATCTTAAATTGTTTAGCAACCAAAAAAAACCCCTAGTATTTTTAACTTTTAACAAACATTTATAAGAGTTAAAAATAAGTTTATTAACCAAAAAATTATTAAATATTATGTGAATAAAAAATTAATAAATATTGATGAAAGAATTACTAGTAATAAATCCCATGGATTCAGAATTTACTAGGCATAAATTCAAGTAAATCCCAAATTTACCAAATTCGATCATGAAATAGATATGATAAATCTCAGATTTACTTCTATTTACTATCTTACCGAAAAAATTCTACCATTTTACCTCCGTAAAAAAAACAAAAATCTATTTACCACATCTCCCCAAAACTTCCAAGCGTGAGAAGAGCTTATTCAATTAGTTGGGTCACCATTTATCAAATAGCCCAAGGTCAAGGTAGCAAAGAGGAAGACTGTAATGTGCATCAAACTGCTACTGCAGTCTCCTCTTCGCGAGGGGGCCTCCATTTTTGACCAAATGCACTCCTTTCCACAACATACTTGGCCTTCACCTTGTCATCTTGGTCCCTTAGCCTCTCGTCAATGATTTGAAGCAACTCTTGCAAACCAACTCCTGTTAACGCGGATGTTTTGACATGTGGACCAGACTGATCTACTTGAGAATGACGCGATTCATTCGAACACTGAATTTGTTGGGCATCCGTAGTCTTCTGTGGGACAAAAGAGCCATCCTCATCACTCAAAGGGTTTCGGTCATCTTCCGATGCCAAACAGCCATCAGTGTAGTCATCTTTTGCGTCATCCATAGCTTCAACATTGTCTGTTGATAGTTCGTAGGCATCGGAACTGTCGGCCTGATTGTTTCCAGCACTTAGTGATTGCTCAGACGCCATATCGTCCTCTTCTTCTCCGGAAAACTCGCTAGCTTGACCATCTTCAGCATCATCAGGATATTCATCTCCGTCCATACCCCCCTCTTGATTATCAATCTGAGAATTTCATATCATAGCACTCGTTATGAATATTCTATCTTACATGCAAAACAGAAGGGATAAAAAAAAGGTGTTTGGGATAATACCTTATTCCAAACTTCAATCATATCGTCAACCTTCTCTTTTGATACCCCAATTTGCTCAAGAACGCTAAGTACAGTTGACCGGTGCTCCTCAAGATTGGGGGCAGTACAGTCCAACACATGCTATTAGAATTAATTAAACCAATTAGGCACATCTTTGGAGACAAAACTAACCCTAAAATGATTTCCCATTTCATTTATCTAGTGATTGATTTTTGTATCATATCCAAAACAGGTATTTTCTGTTAAGAGTGACTTCTAATATAAGCCAATAAACAAACAATTATCCATACTTGTGAACTTCAATTGATCTGTCTACTTTACTAGTCATTTGCGGGAGAGAAATTATGAAAGTTGCCAAATCAAGATTACATTATTAAATTAAGTTCATTGATAACGATAATATGTTTTAAAGACCATTGCAGATTTGGGAGCATACCACAAGCAGATCAGCTTCCGCCACCTCTTCTAAAGTTGCATGAAACGCTTCAACTAACTGCAAATTTGAGTTGCCTTAATAATGAAGAAGAATAGTGATAACATATAGTGCAACGATAAAGCACTTAACCTTCTATCAGAGGGGAATAAATGGAGACCATTTAAACCAGCGGTTTTACAATATACCTGCACTGGCAAATTTGATATGAATCCTACTGTATCACTTAGGAGCACTTTCCTTCTGGACATGACATAAACATGATAAGATCAGCCGAAATAAGCTCTAGAGAAGTGCCACAATTGAACAAAACAGAGATCAAAATAGAAATCATTCCTTAAAAATATTACCCTGAAGGAAGAACTGCACTTCTTACAGTCGGATCCACAGTTGCAAAGAGTCTACAGAAAAATAGACATCAATATTTATTATATTTCCCTTCTTTTTTTAATATGAGAGAAGACAAAACTATAATACATCTATTGCTGAAACAAAACTATAATACATCTTGAAAGTCAAATTTCAATGTTTAATATACATATGGCTCCGCAATCCAAACACATATCATAAAAATGGATTACATTACCGGTCATCACTATAGAGAGGACTGTCTGAGAGTGCACTGACTAAAGTTGATTTCCCCTGTTAATAAGAGCAGAATTAACAATTACAAGTTAAAAGCAAGAAGCAAACATGATCTCGCTCTGCTTTCAGAGAACCAAGTAGATCAGTATCATATCTTAGAAAAAAGAAAGTTAAAACAAGAGGTAGTTATAATTTGTTCAGATAACATACGGCATTTGTATAGCCAACAACAGCAACAGTAGGTAAACCTTGACCATGTGATCCACCACGTCTCTTACGAGAAGCCCGTTGCAACGCTCGAGTTCGATGAACCTCTTCAACTTGTGTTAACAAAATTTTCCTCCGTTCTGAAATTCTGACATTATAACGCTACAAGTGAAAACTAATGAAAAATGAAATTTTAAAGAACCATAAATGAGAGCAATAATCCAAAACTACATCTCATATCCAAGTAACCAAATGGTAAATCTATCTTAAACTAAAACGTATCGATGGCTGTATGTATCTACTACTAAAAACAAAAGTTTCTGAAAATCAGCAACATATATTCTTCATCAAACAACTTCTCTAGTATGAAAGGAAACAAGAGATCAGTGAATGAAACCTTCGTCGTTGAAGTTGAAGTTCAGTTTCTCCAGCACCACTTATAAATCCACGCCCACCACTTCCTCTCCTGCAGTTGAAATCCAACAGGTCAAAAAACTTTTCCAACAGTGAATAACTAATTCACAAAACTCATTGGTACATTTTTCTTTTAACGCATAATCCCAGTCACTTTCTGCTTTCACTACATGTTTATGCTTCATCATTGTTATTTCACAAACATAAAAACGAGGCAATATACTACCCCCGGGCGCTAACAACTTCAGCTTCTCCATCGAATCCAAAAGTGTAGCGTCCATCGTCACTACGAACACGAACAAGTCTGCTTTTCTTGTACATTAGAGCTGCTAATTCAGCCTGTAAGAAACCAGGTCCTTCAGGGCAAACTCCTCTCAAAAGTTGAAAGTTGAAAAGTAAAGATTCTAAATCCTCAAGGAATGATGACAGCAATACCTGTAACTTTGCCTCTTTTGTGTAGGCATGAGCATTGAAGATCTCAATTATAAGAGCCACACGGTCAAGCACAGGTTTGCCCCAAGCTCTCTGCCATTAAAAGGAAAAAAATCAATTTCTTCAAAAGAAGAAGGAAAAAAAAAAAAAATCCCACCAAATGGAGGAGAAAACTTGCCTCCAAATTCCTTTGCTGATGCCCGGATAAAATTGTGTTTACAAAAACAGCATCCACCACACCCTGTTAACACTATAAGTACTGTAAAATCTCAAACAAAGACCCACAAAGAAAAATTTTAAATTTTAAATTTTAAAATTAAAAAAATACTACCTTTGATTCCAAAAGATTTAGCTGGATTTTAACATTTTCCACTGTCCCTAAACCAAAATATGTGTCTGCAAGAGGCAAATTCAAATACACCACAGATATAATCATAAAAAATAAAAAATAAAATAAAAACACAATGCAGATTACTATTACAATCCAAATCACAAAACTGAATAAAAATCGAAAATTTTCTCAATTAGAAAGGTCGAAATTCAAGACGTACCAGCGCGTGCCTTGTGGCCTTTAGCCGAAGGGTTTTGAACGACAATGTGGTTAGGAACGTCCTTGTCGGAGTAATCGACGCCGAAGCCGCCGTCACGCTGTTCTTCTAGAGAGTTCGCGAGGCAGAGTGCTTCGTTGAGCTTGGCCTGCAGAATGGGATCCGGACGGAGACGGGGCTGAACCACGAACAGCTTTGGGAGACTTTCAAGGCCCGGAACATCCTCGTACGCCGTCGAATCACTGGAGTACGGCGCCGACGGAACCCTTATCGGCGGCGCCGGGAGGATCCGGCCGGAGCATGATAGCGATAGGAGAGAATTGAGTGTTTGGAAGAGAGGGCTCAGAAGACTAGGACGTGAGAGAGAAATGGCTCTCATCATTTTGATCGAAGCTTGGTTTCGAAATGAGATATTTCTTCTTCTTCTTCTGAAAATCAGAAATGTTTTCCTAAGCTTCTGACGAGAGTATGGAGGGTACAGGCGAGTGTGGAGATTACGGTTTGTCGTTTGAATAAACCGACATCCGAAAATACGACAGGCCTGCTTAGAATTAGAATTGACGTCGTTTTTATTTTTTACGTTTTAAAAAAAATAAAACATTTTAGAATGACGATCCGCGTAATAAAAATAAAAAATAAAAATAAAAATAATTTTTTGATTTAGCATAAAATGAGAGAAAAATAAAAAATGACTTTTAGTGATTTTTTATTTTTTATTTTCATTTTCTCTTCTCTCAAACAGTGAGAGATATTAATGAGTTTTTTATATTGAAAATAATTTATTGATAAAACTATCAAACGCATTTTTAAAAATATTTTATGTCTAAGATTAAAAATATTTTTATTTTTATTTTCATATAAAAATAAAATCAGTTTAAAACGAGTTCCACGTATCCTTTTATTTCGTAGATGATAATGACAAGTCGTATTTAGTAAAGTTAAAACTTGGACGTCAAGGCATCACTAAAACCAAACCTATAAGACGACATATCGTTATATATAGAAAATAAAAGTACTTAGGGATGAACTTGGGGCGTTTGAAAACCGATAAAAATAGGAAAACTTAACACATCAAAATCAAACTAAATCAAATCGATTCTAGAGAAAAATAAAATAAAATAGATTAATTATTCATTATTATGGTTTTCTGTCTTATCTTTTTTAACCCAGCATAGCATATAAGGTGATTCCCAAAGTATACTATTTGGTGTCCAATCGTTTCCTATCATATTGGATTTAATATAAATTGATACATTTCATTAGTGAGAGTTAATTTAACTAAAGAAAATTATCAAACCTTTTCTTGGTGTATCCTTAAGATAAAAATAAAAAAAAAAAGGAAAAAAAAGGAAAAAAAATTAATTCTTGTTTTCTGAAAAAAACAAAAAAAAAACATTTCAATAGCAGGATTAGGATTTAATTGGAAGATCGTTCTCTTTTCTAACATGTCAATTTTCTCTCAATTAATCCGACCATGAATAGCTCCTCTGAAAGTCGAAAGTGTTCAAGATCAATGGCAAAGATAACGTGGCAAAAGATCCTTTGCATTATTGGAAAAATCTTCCCAGATAATCATGATCTATAAGCTTTTTTTTATTTTTTATCTTTTATTTTTTTTCTGGTTGGTTTAAACTCAGACGATAAATGTGGTGTATGGATGTTCTGAGGAGGTTTATGAAAATTTTTGTGACGTGAAGGGTTCTCGGGGGTGACCGTTATTTAAAGGTTAATTTTGTGAGTTGCATAAAATACTTGGATTTGTTTTGTATAATGATCAAAATGTGAGAAAGATCTGACAAACCCAATAAAATAAATAAATAAAACAGCAAAAGGCCAAAACTTTTAAACCTAATCCAACAAATTACCCGTTTATTTCACTGATTTGAGTTTATAATTTGAGTTTGGCTACAGTAAAAAGCTCTCACAAACAATCACATCTAACTTTTTTGCTACAGTAAAAAACTCTCACATAAAATCACATCTCAACTCGAATTAAAAATTCGAATCAGCGAACTAAACGGGCCCATATTATCTTGCATTACAAGTAGGTACTCACTAATGTAAACACCATATAGGATAAAAACATGTTCGTGCGCAATTTATCGTTTGCAAAAAGGACGTCTATGAAAAACTACAAGCTGTTATACCCCGGGGTAAAATCCATTGCAGATTGTTTTACTTTACGGAAGCGACACAAAAAGGAAATCAACAAACCTTGCACACTAGTTGGCCTTAACTTGTTTTATGCCTTCCAAAAACTATTGAGCTTTGGAGAGTTAGGAATTGAGGCTAGAAATGGATCTTGACAAGGAAAATGAACATGTTGTTGGGCAGCATTTCCGGAAATATTAAACGCCCAATAAATTCAAAAGCTCTCTCGAGCTCAAATACACCTATGTTTAAGTTCGCCGAAGTCCAAATTCGCTTAAGCCTAAGTTCACCGGAGTCCAAACTCTCCCGAGTCCAAGCTCGCCTAAGGCCAATCTCGTATGAGGTCAATCTCTCTTGTGCCCAAGTTTGCCGGAGGCCAATCTCTCTCGAGCTCAAGCTCGCCAGAGCCCAAGTTCTCATGAGGCGAAAGTTCAAAGGTTGTGTGATGTCATCAAGTGAAGTAACTTACACTAATTGAAGACATTAACTACTCATTCATTTTACCGATTCGAGTTTAGAGTTTGAGTTTTGCTACAGTAAAAAACTCTAAAACATAATCACATCTAACTTTTTTGCTACAGTAAAAAGCTCTCATATAAAGTCACATCTCAACTCGAATTAAAAACTCAAATCAGCAAACTAAACGGGACCTAAATGATTGAAAATTAATTCTTATTGATTATTTATCAGTTTTAACTCACAAAAAGGTGAAGAACATCATTGTAATTAAGAGATAATAAACTCTCGAATTAATGAAAAAATTAAACTCTCTCAATCTCAATGTACTATAAATTTCCTTAATTTGAGAGGAAAAGACAAATACTCATTTATGAATACAATTGCTTTGTGGTTGTCTTCGTTTGTTCTCGTTATTTTTTTAAAGGTTAATTGTATTCTTAAAGTGTTCATCTAATTTTCTTAGATTACTCGTTTATTTAATTTAAATTTTTGGTCTAACGACCTTAAAGGAGTGTTGAACGAAATTTTATTCCAACACATGTCATATTTTCTCTTCTCACAATTTTTATTGCCCTCTTGAAAAAAACATTTTTATTTGGCTTCGGATAAATTGTCCTATAATGTGAAAAACAAAAAAAAAAAGTATTTCTATTCGGCTTAGCATGAGATAAATTGAGGGTTTCGCATGAGATAAATTGAGGGCTTCGCAAAGATGAATCCCTCCGTCTCCGTGTTGTTATATCTCAAAAAGGAGTCTTGAGAAAGTGAAGTTCCAGTGGAAGGTGGGCTGTGTCTCCGTGAAGCTTAGGAGACGTTTGGTTGGAAGATTTAAATCATGATTTGAATAATGATTCATGATTTATTATAATATTTTTTCTCACAAAAAATATACGTAAATAAAAAAATAATTTTAATCACATAATTATAATTCATGAACTAAACATCATGTTTAATAGAATAATAATGGAATATTATCCTACTATTATCTTACGCATATATCCTTCAATTTTCCACTCATCAACTAACCTACCTCTACAAGACAATCCAAGACGAGTCTTTTCGTCAGCTTCTCTTTCAAGGACATTTACTAGCTGGCCACATCAGCAGGTGGGCCCCACAAAGATGATGGTGGATTGATTTTATGACTGCTACAAATATTAATGTGACAATTTTTACCCTAGTTAAGACTTTTTTTTTGTAATACCGGTCAATATATACTGTTGATTTAGGCGTCAAATCTAAAAGTGCAGGTAGCTCGGCCACTTTACGGATTCGAGTTTTTAATTTGAGTTGAGATGTGATATTTTTTAAAAATTTTTTATTGTAGTAAAAAAAGTTAAATGTGATATTTTCTGAGAGCTTTTTACTGTAAAAACCTAAAACTGAAAACTCGAATCAGTGAAGTGAACGATACCACATAATTTGACACACAACGCAAAACTACTTTCAATTATATGTTTAACGTCTCGTTCATTTTACCGATTAAAGTTTAGAATTTGAATTTTATTACAGTAAAAAGCTCTTAGAAACAGTTATATCTAACTTTTTTGTTATAGTAAAAAATTATCACATAAAATCACATTTTAACTCAAATTAAAAACTCAAATTAATAAACTAAATAGACCTTAAGTATTAAAAGATTAATTCAACCTAATTTACGGTATCTATAGTAAAAAAAGTCTTCCTTTACCATAAATATTATCTATACTTTATACATAGACCTTGCCACCGACCCTCCACCGCAGTCCTTTTTTTCCTGGTCGGAAAGCTCTTTTTAAGAAAATAATAAATGAATCAAACAGCAGTTATCTTTTTTATATATATATATATAAAAGAAAAGAAAAGAAGATGTATGTTCGAGACGTTTCACATGAAAAGCACCAACAAAACAAAAAAAAAAGAAATTTATTCGAATCCGATTTCATTCTTTTGGCATTTTGCAGCAATTTGTCACGTCTATATATATAAATATGTTCATATGTGCATAATTTATATACAACCTCTTACCTATTTCATTATTCCCTCTCTGCCTGTCTCACGCAAGAAGAAGAAGAAGAAATATGGCAATAGAATACAGTTGCTGTGAAACGGGTTTCTTCATTCGCATTGTGATAATAATAGCTCTGGTTTTGTTTGCTGGGCTCATGTCTGGGCTCACTTTGGGCCTTATGTCTTTGAGCCTCGTCGACCTTGAAGTTCTTGCCAAGTCTGGCACGCCCACTGATAGTTCACACGCCGGTACGTATTTTGCATGCATTTATTTTATTTTAATTTATTTTCTTTGATTTTCATTTTTTTTCCCCCTCAAGATCTTTGGGTTTCAATTGGTGTCTGATACGAACTCATATCTTAAACAAATATAAAAAGATGGAATAAAATTCATTCGAGTGGATTTTAACTTGCAATTTTCACTAATTCTCCTGACGTTTGGTTCATAGATTTATAACCATAATTTAAAATTATTCTCGTTTTACGTGTATTTTTTTAGAAAAAAACACTGTAGAGAACCATGAATCATAATTTAAAATTATAAACAAATACAAAAAACAAACATATACTAAAATCTAAAATAGATGTTACAAAGTAAATGAAATATCTAACTAAAATAAAATCCTAAGTAGGACCATAACACTAGTGTCAAATATGTGTATAGGCTTCAATTGGATTAATTTATATTAGTAAAATTCATACAGAATCTGCAATAGTGCGGCGTATTTATGCCCGAGAATCAGCATCAATTTACCACATTAAGCAACAATATTGCTTGCTTTTTAGCATTTGATTAGACCATACAAATTGATTCTTCCAATTTACCCCCGTTTTTTTAAAAATTTTTTTTTTCCATCAACCAGTTATAAATGATTGGCTTCTTTGATTCTGAACATCATTTTTTAGAGGGTTCGTTGTTCGAATAATATAAATTTTCGGAAAATTTAAACATGAAAGTGTTACGAGACAATAATTACTGTTTTAAAAAAAAAACCCAGCCTAATTAACAATTAAACTTCTGTTTTATCTTCTTTCAAATGTCCGCAGATGCTCTATAGATAATATGATTGCTGAAATTTATAAATTACATTTATCAGTTCTACCATATTATTTTTTCCAACGGTTCATCATGAATATAAACTTTTTTTCTTTTTTCTTTTTCCATTTTTGGTCAACCAATATTAAGCGCATTAAATTTTGAAATGCATACCAATCAAAGCATTGGCTGAACTACATAAAATATGACCCAAAACACATGCACTAGATTTTTTTTTTCCTTTTAATAAAAAAATAAATAAAATAAAAGGCCAAGCTCGATTGAGAACTTCATTTACTTACTCATGCAGAAAAAATCTTGCCAGTGGTTAGAAAACAACATCTATTGCTTTGCACCCTATTAATCTGCAATGCTGCTGCTATGGAGGTAATCTCCATTAACCATGCCAACAAAAAGCCTTCATTTATTCATTGAATAATGTTAGGAACACAAACTCTATCTCAACTCGTGTACCGACTCATCATGTGTCATAATTCTATTGGTATGTGCATGCTCTTATTATAATTGATGTGGCAATCTTTAAACACTAATCAATAAAATATGATACCTCATGAGTACGTACACAAATTGAGATATAATTATTGTTCCTAACATTATTCTTATTTATTTATCGGGGGAGATTTTGAAAATGGGCATACACGTGTGTTTAAAGCTCAAAATATGACTTTCAGACACTTCCAATTTTTCTGGATAACTTGGTAACGGCTTGGGGTGCTATTCTTCTCTCAGTAACCTTGATACTTCTATTTGGAGAAGTAAGTTTCTTACCTACATGTAAAAGTAGGAGAAATGCTAGCGTCATTATTTCTGTCACTTTCTGTATTCACTGTTTAACACGTGAAAACTACGAATATGATATATTATTATTTAAACAGAAATTGAGATAGTGCAATACACATATCAAAAAGTGACAAAAATGGTGGCGCTAGCATTTCTTGTCAAGAATTTGCCTTAATTTCCGAATCCTTTCCTCTTTTTTACCTAGAAATTAGTACCAATTTCTTTTACATAATGCAGATAATACCCCAGGCTGTTTGTTCTAGATATGGTCTGGCAGTTGGTGCTGCGGTTGCGCCATTTGTTCGGGTTCTTGTTTGCATCTGTTTTCCTGTTGCATATCCAATAAGCAAGGTGACATTGCTTTAACCAAATTCATGCTTTCCCTTAATCATAGTTTTCACACTATCCACACAATTTTCTGACAAATTGACGGCGGTGTATTCACAGCTTTTAGATTTCTTGCTAGGGAAAGGACACGATGCACTTTTTCGTCGAGATGAACTAAAGACACTAGTTGATTTGCATGGTAATGAGGTACGTATTTTCTACCCTGCAGCATCAAGGACTTGATTGACAATATGTAGTTTTGATTCACAGTTACACATTTTCTTCTTTATTGTTTTGCAGGCTGGAAAAGGTGGCGAATTGACACGAGATGAGACGATGATAATTGCAGGAGCGCTCGAACTCACCGAGAAAACAGCAAGTGATGCAATGACTCCAATTTCAGAAACTTTTGCAGTTGATGTGAATGCCAAACTGGACAGGTAGTATGGCAGACATTGTGAACATGAAAAAAACAAATGATCTGTAGTACCACATTTGGTCTCCCAACAAACCATGAGATATTTACTACTGTTTTCCTCATATGCAGGAACTTGAAAAAAGTAATATTGGAGAAAGGGCATAGCAGAGTTCCAGTATATCATGAGCAACCAAGAAACATCATTGGACTTGTATTGGTAATTTCTTGATTATTCACTTAAATAAAAAATGATTAGACATGACAAACTTTTTGTCCACTCAAATTTTATTTTTTTTTATTAACTTGTGTAAAATTAGATTCCCCTGCCATTAAATTGGTGAACTAAAAAAACAAAGATGAGTAATGTAAAAGAGTTGTAAAATGAATTGCCTTAGCATCAAGAGACAGTTTAACAATCATGAAAATTGATTAAAAAAAATCCTTTTTAATCTTTACACGTGTTTTTAAAATTAAAATTAGGCATACTCATCATCTAAGCATGTTGATCTCAGTCTTTACTAGATAATAAAATCCTGTTCAATGAGTGCAGACAACGTTTCCATGACTAATCATTTTGTTGTAGGTGAAGAACTTACTTACCATCCATCCAGATGATGAGGTGCCGGTAAAAAGAGTCGCTATCCGCAAGATTCCTAGGTAAATTCAAACCAAGAGTATGAATATGACCAACAGATCCAGATTTATAAATGATATAAACAAACATCTTAATCTTCATGCTTGCAGAGTCCCAGAAACAATGCCATTGTATGATATACTAAATGAGTTTCAGAAAGGTCATAGCCATATGGCTGTTGTCGTAAGACAGAAAAACGACATGGACAAACCAGCTACTGCTACAAACCTAGATGACGGTAGCGAAGGTAAGCTCAGACATTATTGTTATGCTGCATTTTCTTTGTTTCTTTTTGTCGTCAACTACTTTCCCATTAGAGCTTTCTTATGATGATACTTGAAAAAACATGAGGTTAGTGAGAGATGTAAGGGTGGACATCCATGGAGAAGGGCATCCCCATGAAAGAACTTTGAAGGCTGATAGATCGCTGAAGAAGTTGAGGGGTTTGTCTAAAGAGGCAAAACTAAATAGAAGTTCCAAGGGGAAAAAATGGTCGAAGGACTTCGAATCAGATTTTCTGCACATCGATGAAGAGCCACTTCCAAAGCTCAACGAGGAAGGGGAAGCCATTGGCCTTATAACGTTGGAAGATGTTATTGAAGAGTTGTTACAGGTATATAGATATATGTCAACGAACTTTCTTTAAAATAATGGCTTGTATTCTGTGTAGAGGAATAGAATTTTACGCCTAATTATCATTTTCTTTCCCACGCTGCAGGAAGAGATTTACGACGAGACTGATTATCACAATGAGAATCATCATTCGTAAAGCTATCCATTCCAAGTATACTACTGTACAGTGATAAAAAAAATGAGATAAAATCTTTATAGGACTTGAGCAGTCTCATAAATGCTAATGTTGACAAGAGATATAAAGGCAAGGTCCAAGAACATTGAAGGATTTATGGCATAAATCGTTTATCAGGGGCAAAGAGTTCAATCTTTTCTTGATTGACCTTTCCCCTTGTGAGGAGTGACATTGATACAAATATTGCTTCGTATATAGAATGACGGATATTATTTATTCCACTTGATTATTAAATACTTTATGATGTTGGATCCGATCTCCTAATTCATTTGTTTAGTATCATCATATATCAAAACCACTAAAACAACCTAAAAAGAAGAACCAATAGATTAAACAACCATAAAAATATTAATTGAATTAACAGGAGTTTATTGATCACATGTTTTTCTTCTTTACCGAATAGCCAATGACGTTTCAAGCGACAGAGAGGTTTATTGGCAATTCGATGGTTGTTGTTGATGATGATTAAACTCCAGTGGAGCAAAGATAAGCATTTCTAGGCTTTCTAAGAAGAAAACTAGCTCTGAGCCTTATTTACTGCTTGTTCGGTCTTTAGTGATGAGGTCCGTCTCTCGCTGATCGCTCCCCATCCTTCGATTTGGAGTTGGGTCAAACCACCATTGTCCACTTGCCGGAGCCTCTTCTTCCTCAGCCTCATCGATGGGAGCCTTATAATTTGCACTCTTTTCCAACCGGCCATTCGAAAGTCTTCTTTTCCTTAAGAAGTCCTTGAAAAGCTCATACCAAGCTTTCGTGTAACCCTTCGCGTACCCTGCATGTTAATCTAATTCAAAGAACGATCAAATTGTTTTCGCCTTCTCTAAACTCCAAAGGCCTGAACCCCGAAGTGCTTAAAGTCAGAACCTGAAAAAAAAATCGCAAGCAAGGGAATCAGAGGATGCTGCACTTGCATTCTTATGGCATATGCCGCGGGCTGCATATAACCTATAACCACATAGCCTGGCAAAATCTTGCATTATCAAAGCTTAATAGTGATAATGGCCACAGTGATAAGTGCATATCCAACTATTAAATGGACAGCACAACAAGCAATCTCATCCACCCCATCAAAGCCGAAAATTTCCTTTTGTTCACAACTGTGGACTTTCCTAATACAAACTACAAAGCTTTAGCACTGCCATGCCTCCCACCCCACCGGCGTCTCCGAGCTCTCCTCTTCCTCCCATTCTGTTTCTCCTTGGCTTTCTCTTTCAAATCCCTCTCTCCCCGCCTCTTATACATCTTAAAAGTCATCTGTCTATCCTCGGCCATCTTCCTCACCTTCTCTGTGATCTCTGCTGCAATTTGTCTATTATAAAGCTTCTTCAATCCACGCATGAGCTTCGCAAAAGTATCTGGCTGCGGCATCACATCTGCATCCATCATGTCCAAGCAGTAAGAACATGCCTCCTTAACATGCCCATTCTTGAACAGCGCATGAATCCATATAGTCCATGCATACACATTTATCTCACACCCTTTGTTCACTATGCAAGTCCAAACATCCTTGGCCATTTCGAGCTTATCAGCTCGTAACAAAGCATTCAATAGCTCCTTCAAGGTCCCATATTGTGGTCCAGATAGCAAACCTCTCTCAACCATTTCTTTGAAGTACTGACAAGCTTCAATCAAACAACCTTGTCCAAGGAACCCATGAATCATAACAACAAAAGTGTCAAGCCCCGGGCTTAAACCACTCGCTTCAATCTCATTCCACAACCGAACACCTTCTTTAACCTCCCGTAACTTGCACGCCAACCGGATCACCGTGTTGTAAATCTTCAAATCGGGAACACAACCAATCTTCCTCATCTCCCCTATTAGCTCCACACACTCCTCAAACTCCTCCTTCTTCTCATGCGCCAACATGATATGCAAATACGTCGTCTCATTCGGACTAAACCCTCGCTGAATCATACTATCCAAAATCTCGTAACCCCTCTCAATCTTCCCCCACTTGCAGAACCCACTAATCAAAGTGGTGTAAGTCATAACATCAGCATCACAACCACTCCTCTGCATTTCAACAAACACCCTCATCGCCTCCTCCATCTTCTCCCGCTTACAGAGCGCCTGAATCAACACTGTATACGAAGCAGCATTCGGCGAACAACCCTTTCCTCTCATCTCCTTCATAAGATCATAAGCGTCCGCCATTTTCCCCGCCTGCGCATACCCACCAAGAAGATTGTTATAAACCACAACGTCGGGCTCAAACCCCGCTTCCTTCATCTGCACCAACACGAATTTCGCCTCCATAAGCTTCCCTTCCCGGCACCAACCATACAGCAACGAAGTGAAATGCTTCAAACTCGGCGTAAACTTGACCCTCATCTCTTCAAACAAAGAAGCTGCTTCCTTGACACTTCCGTTTTTGCACAATGCATCCAACAAACACCCGAAAACATGCTCATCGGGCTCGCACCCGTACTTTGGCATTTCGTCGAACACCTCGACTGCTTTTTTCACCATCCTGGCGGAGGCAAATCTCCGCATCAAAACGACGAAAATTTCGGGAGTTATCAACTGGGGATTCTCCTTCCTCATCTCCTCTAACAGAGCCCAAACGGCGCCGAACTGCCGCATCTTTCCCAGAGCCCTGATCATGGCCTTGTAGACCTCGTAGCTGGGCCGGTAACCGGGCTGCTTCGAGGCCCAGACGAAGAACCGGTAGCCCAAGCTGCCGGCGTCGCCGCACCGGCCGAGGACTCGCTCCGTCAGGCCGGAGCGCAAAACGACGCCGGATTCTTGAAGGGCGAGCTCCAGCTTGGAGACCCGAGAGTGGAACTTGCGGAGGATTCTGTAGATCTTCTCGACGTCGCCGGAGAACTCGTCGTGGGTCTCGTCATCGTCGGAGACGACTGGGTTTTGTTCGAGGTGAACAGGAGAAAACCCAGTTGCTCTGTTGTGGGGATTTTGTGTGGAGGAGAATTGGGTTTGGGGTGATAACAGGTATGGTTTGGTGTTTGGTTGGGAAGAAAGTGAGAAATGGCGGTTGGTGAATAATGACCTTGCTCTGTAAAAGGCTCTCTGCATTTTTATGTCTTCAGTTTCTCGCAGCCTCAAACTCCTTTAATAGCATTTCTTTGATTATGCGTGATTCATATCTCAAAACCAAGAGATGATGTATTACCTACAAATGAAAAGAAAAAAAAAAAAAAAAAATCTCTCGTTTCTCTCTCACTTTTAGTCGATGTTTGCTTCTGAATTATAATTTAAAATTATTTTTATTTTATATATATTTTTTATAAAAAAAATATTATAATGAATCGCGAACTTAATTTGAATTATGACACGAATCTCTTCTGATCATTATTAGTAGGTTTGAATCAAAATTTCACAAATTTTAATGTGAAAAAACACTTTAAAAGGACTGTTTGAACCGTGATTTAAACCCTTATATCAAATGAGTAGTTGATTCATAACTTTCGAGTTTAGAAGATGTTTAGTTCATGAATTAGAATCATGTGATTAGAACTATTTTTTATTTACGTGTATTTTTTGTGAGAAAAAAATACTGTAGCGAACCATGAACTATGATTCAAATCATGATTTTCGTTACAATGCATCTATTTTTTTTTTCCTTTTTGTCTATTTATTTTCCTTTTTTAAATCTATTTATAAGTTCTTATTCTTTGAAATGAACAAATGTTTTAACTTCTTAAAATGCCTCGTTCTGTAAAACTATGAACTTATATATAGTGGTTTAGTTGGTTTTTGCTTTATTTAGGATTTTAATTTAATTTTGAAATACGATCATCCCTAAAAGTGAAATTTAAGATAGAATTGCAATATTTAAAAATAAATATTAAACATGAGCAAATTTTGAGAATAATAAAATCTTTGAAATAATCTTCATAAAAATTGTAATAAAAAAAATTTAAGCGGTGACAAATTTATCCCAATTAAGAACAATTGTTAGAAAATTAAAAGTAGGATTGCTCTTTTACCTGTCGATCCATTCCATATGACTATTTTAGCACCCCCTATCTTGTTTTTTTTTTTTTTGGCTAAAATTTTAGCACCCCCTATCATTAACAACAGTATGCTTCTTGATCTGATTTGCAATATTATTGGGCGCGTTTAAAACTCGTTCCAAAATGATTTTATTTTTTATATGAAAATGAAAATGAAAACGTTTTCAATCTCAGACAGAAATAATTTTTTAAAATGCATTTGATAATTTTATCAAGAGATTATTTTCAGTATAAAAAAACTCATTAATGTCTCTCTCTCTTTGCTCAAGAGAGGAGAAAACAAAAATAAAAAATAAAAAACGACTAAAAATTATTTTTTATTTCTCTCTCATTTTACACTAAACCAAAAAAATCGTTTTCATTTTCGTTTTTTATCTTTATTGCGCCAAACACAGTTTTAAAAATGTTTTCATTTTTTCTTTCTCAAAAAATGTGAAAAATAAAAACGGGATCAATTCTAAACATGGCCATTATTTTTCCACTTAATGATTGATTAACGTTTCACTAATCACAAACACATACCATTCCCATTCTAAAGTGCAAAGCCGCCATTTATATCTTTTGTAACCTCACAAATAACCAATCAATCTTATTCCGTGACTTTTAGTCCTTCGGTTGGTAGGGGAAAAAAAATTGGACGGAGATTCCGACTTGGAGGGTAAATGTCAAGAAAATGAGTACATAGTAACATTAATCAAATGACACAATACCAGAGATTCTTCAATTACACACAACTTATGAGATCCTGCAACTAAATATATATATATATATATATAATAAATAAATAAAAAAGAGAGAAGAGAGACTAAATCCTCACCTTTCCAGCAAGCATAAAGGCGTTGTAACAAACAGACCTGACCAATTTAGGTCCACCCCAAGCACTCTCAAACTCCTTAACCACCTCTTCAGACAACAAATCCACACCTTGGCTCTTGGCTGTAATCACAGCAGACCAAGACCCCACCATCCTCAAAAATTTATCAAATGAAAGTTCCTTCGGAATGTCCAAAGCCAAAGGACTCCCCTCGGAACCCAACCCCACGCCCTCGAAGGGAAACAGCAGCGTTCTGTACCCGTCAAAGACGTACTTGATATTTTCGTCGTAAAATGGCCGGGCTCTGTCTTCAAATCTCTTCATCAAGGGGTCAAATGTAGGACTCACTGTTATGCCGTTGTAGCACCACACGGCTATTACTCCCCCTGGCTTGCGCAAAAGGCGAGAGACGAGGGAGTAGAACCTCGGTAGATCAAACCAATGCACTGCCTGAGCTACGGTTATTAAGTCCACCGAGTTTTCACCACCGATCAAGGAGATTATTTCGTCGTCGCTTGTGGTTAGTGGAGTGTGGAAATATCGGACTCGCGGGTGTGGCGTTGCTCGCTCTAGCTGAGCCTCACTCACGTCGGTTCCAATCACTTGCTCATAGTGCTCAGCCACCTAGTTCAAAATTGTTGTTGGTGATTGTTTTTGTCCAAATTATAAGGAAAAAGGAGGAAGTGAAAAATGCATAATTTGTCTTAGAAGTTTTCATGGAATTTCAAAGGAGTATTACTATTCAGCTTAAATCCTACTCATACTGGACGTGAAACTTATGTGAGGCCATTTTGACAATATAGAGCACTTGTATTCATAGTCAACTAGCGGCGCTTGAAATTTTCTTTAGCAAAGAGGGGGGAAAAAACAGTACTATATACCCTATGTTGTAAACAGCTAATTAACTGATTATTTAGAAGGGAAAAAAAATCTGAAATTCCCAGTTAGAAGAGACAAATTAAGCTGATTAACAGTGATAAACAAAATCATATACTGATGCATGATGATAGAGGCGTCACTGATTGTGCAATTTTGAGTCTAGCCTAGGTGGAGCCAAATAATGGTTTTGACAATTCCGCAGATGGGCAATTTTGCAAAAATCAAATTGATTCTGACCCAGAACCTGAATTATATTATGCAAGAATTAACATTCTCAATTAGATATTCTAAAAGCCCATTTAATTTATTGATTTAAATTGATACGTAATTTTATATGAAAATTATTTATTATAATAAAAAAATTAAATCTAATTATTTTTTAAAATTTTTTATCGTAATAAAATTTAAATTTTAAATTTTAATCAGGAAAATAAACGAGTTCTAAATTCACCTGCTCATCAGATCTAATCACAAGAACAGCCAAATGGGTACGAGCAGGAAAAGTGAAATTGTACACAAACGCAAAGAAAATAATCAATTGAGAGAAAAAGCAAAATAAAAAAAAAAAAGAAGTGAAAGAAGAGGACTAACTCCGAGGGCAGCTTGGCCGTTGCCGGTGCCGACGTCCCAAGCGAAGGTATGGAGAGGAGTGAGAGCAGCGAGCTTCGAATACCATTCCGTCGGGTAATTTGGCCGAGCATCGGCGTAGATATCTGCTTGCTTATCGAACTGACCCGCCATTGTTGACTTCCCAAGCTCCTTCCTTCTTCTTTCTACTTAATTCGGGATCTACAACGTAAATAATGTTATGCATAATTTGAGCTCAAAAGAGTGGATTATTAAATAATGCGGGAAGAACAATGAGCCATTAAGCCTGCACTCACGTCTTTTTTGTTTGTTTATTATTTATTTCAATAACGTTTTAATCATTTTTCCGTTTGTGGTCACTTGTCAATGAAGGGAGAAAGAATTCGTTCTTGTTAATTTTGCCGAGTTTATTTTAATAATTTAATTCAGTTCAACTCAATTCAAATAGTGAGACAGTTTAAACTCGCTTTTAATAGTAAGTTCACAGTTTAAATTATATTTTCTGTCTAAATTGAGTTAAATTATCCAAAATTTAATTATTCAAATCATTTTTAAATGGTAAAAAAGTATTCATTCTCTCTGTTTTTCACACCTACCAAACACATATTCAAATTTTATTTTCTTTTCAAATTAAAATTGTAACTATACATCTAAACATCAATTCGAACTATAATTTAAACCATGCAGCTTAAATTTTTTTATTCAAATAAAAAAATTCAAATCTAACAAAATTCAAAGAGCGAACCAAAGAGGGGCTTCTTTATTTGTGAAACTTAAGGCTTGTTCTTTTGAGTGAAAAACTCAAAAAAAAAAAAGACAACTCGAGTTACAACTTTATTCGATTTCATGTTCTTTTAAGTTTAAACTCAAGTTTAGGACCAAAACTCGAGTTCAAGTTTCCCCTTCAACTCGAGTTCAGAAACTCGAACTCAAATTAATGAACAATATTTTTTCTATTCTTAAAAATGCTATAACTTTTTCGTTTTAATTTTGATTGAGATGATTTTTTTTCTATGCGTTGACAACGAAAAGATGAATAAAACCCGACCCATATACCCTATTAAAATTTTTCATTAGCATTGATTTTTTATTAAAATACTATCTGAATACAAATTCAAATTTTGACTCACTCAAACACAAACTCAAAAATATTCTTATCTCAAACCATAACTCAAATGTACACAACCAAACACAAACTCAAGTTACAAGTTCAACTCAAGTTATAACCCAAATTCAACTCAAGAATTATATTTAAGTTAAACTCCAAAAGAACAAGCTCTTAGATGCTCCATAAAACAAAGAAAATATAAACACCGGTGAGTGGCTAATGAAAACTTTAACAAAATGCTTCAATTGTCAAATTTATAATAAAAATTGTATAATATTTTTCAATTTAATGTGATTTTGACTAAATTTAATAATTAAAAATAAAATAATTACTTGTAATTTATTTTTCTGGACCTACTAGAGAACTCTCGTATAGTTAATTTTTTTTTTTCTATTTCATGCTTTTTTTGGATTAATTTTTTCTATTTCATCATTATCTTCAAGTTGAAAGGACAAGAAAAACATTTCTATGTCCCAAAAATAACTCCTACGTGTTGGATGATATTGTTTTAAACTATAATGTACCTTAATGAAGTTATAGAATACAATTACACCAATGTAAGAGGATCTCCAAAATAGTGTCTAAGTATATGGTTTATAGTGTGAAGGCCAACACGTAGGGGTCAACATCGGGTGATTTGGGTAGGTTTTTGAGGTTTTTCAGTCGCTCAATTAAGTTTAAGTGGGTTGATTTTAAATTTAACCCACCTAATCAATTTAAAATTTAAAATTAATTTACCCAATTAAAATTTAAGTGGATTGATCGGATTGAACATAATAAATAAATAAAAATAAATAAAACTATTCATTCAACTTAAAATAAGAAATATATGAAAAGAAAACTAACTTTATCATAATATTAGTGTTATAAAGCTCTAAAATTGTCTCATAAGTTATAAACTAATACAAAAATAAAATATATGCAAAACAAGTTCAACTATATAAGTTGTAATTTGTAAACCGACAAACAAATAATAATAAAAAATTATAAAACATAATAGGTTGCCAAACAATTAATGTAAAGTATAAGAAAAATACCATATATTATGAGGTAAGAAAATATTTATTTATATATATAAATATATTGGGTGGGTTTTGGTAAGTTGTGTTAAAAAAAATCCAATCCAAACTCATCCAATTAATAGTCTGAGTTGAGTGGGTTGGGTTAATATCTTGATCGAGTTGATTGGACTAGTTGGATTAGATGGTTTAATTGGGTTCATCAGGTTGTTAGATTTTTTATTCACCCAACACGCATAGGAAGGTTAAATTTCCATTTAGGACAATGTATTCCTTTTATAATGATTTACAAATTGGGTTGTGCTGAAAGGCACGAAAATAAAATTTTCTTTTCATATTGATCGCGTTTAATCTCATAAGTTTTCTATACTAGTTAGAGTTATAAGTTTAGGTTGTACTAAGCAATCGGCCTAAGACCCGCTATTATTGGCCTAGGTCAAGGTTTTGAGCCCAAAAACTTATTCAGACCGAGCCGGTCTTATGCCTGTCAAGTTTTAGGGTTAGGCTGGCAAAACTTTCACCTCTAATACTAATACTGATTAATCATAATGATAATTTTCCTTCAAAAGATAGAAATTTCCAAAACGACATTAGCATAAAAAAACGGCAACAAAGCATAAAACATCGTCAAAAGACAAATATACTAAACTGACGACAACAACTTTGAAGAACTAATAATTCAACAAATAGCAAAAAATCTTCGAAATGACATCAGCATGAAAAACGACAATATGGTTGAAACGACAATATGGTTGAAACGACAGTGAGCCACAAATGTAACAGAAAAAAGAAATAATAAAATTTGGTATAAACACAGAAAGCACAACAAATTAGTTATTAAACAAGAGAGATTTTTATAATTCAAAGACAAAAAGTTTTTAAATATTTTTCCATCCAATATTTAACATTACTCTTCAATTGGACCAGCCACTAATTTCAAAAAAAATTAAAAGATACTCACTTTTATGAGATGATGAGAACATAATGATACCAATCTGATTATCATTTGTGAGAGTGACTTCTGCAAATTCTGTTTCTCACCGGCTTTCCATTTTCTTGACATTCTTGTAAAAAAAAAAGATACTTTAATGAGATTATGGGAATATGTACCAATCTGATTAAAAGCCTTTGGAATGGCGTAAAAAAAAAAAAAAAAAAAAAACGTCGCTATGAGTTATTTAGTCAAAAAATTATTTTTGGATCTATTGAGATGGAGAATATTAAAGTATTCTTAACTTTTATAAACTCTTTTTTTTTTAAGGAAATATTCTTTTTATTGCTAAGCCAAATCCGCAATGACAAATGGAGCAACAAAATCAGGGATATAATCAATCCCAAAAAAAAAAAAAAACTAATTTCTTAGTGTTTATAAACTTATAAAAAGCTTTATATATATATATTTTTTTAATCTTCTATTTCTCAATAACAAATTTAAAATCCCATACATATTTTCATATTACATTACTAGCTCCTTTTCTCTGTCCCGCATTTTTATTTGTATTTATTTTTTTAAGTATTAAAAGATAATTATCTCACATTTACCATAAAATTTTTGAAGATTGCCTTGCTGTTTGTTATTCTGTACTTGTAGCTTTTAACTTACTTAATCAAACATGTTTAAATGTTGTTCTAGAATTTTTTATTAAAAAAAAAAAATCATGCACTTCGTGACATGTATTTCTCTTTTTCACTGCTTAAAAGTAAAAGTAAAAAACTATTTTAAACGGGGCTAAGTTGAAAACCTTGTTATCAATAATTTTACATTTGTTTGAGTCACTTTCAGAAAATAATTTATAAAGCCTCCAACTTCCCTTCCAAAAACTAGGCTCGTAAGAAATCACTCCGAACCCGACGAACCCGGCCGAGCCGAGCCGACCCTACTCGAAAATCATGGGTTTCTAATTTTTTATTTAATTTTCGGTTTTAATTATCCCTAACCCGCACTGCGCGGGTAAGGGCGCGGGGTGGGGTTTCATGAACCCGAGGTAACCCTACCCGGCCGAACATGTTCAAAGTAGGTAAAACAATGTCCAACACTTTAAATTCTTACTTTCATAAGTTTATGGACTTTATGCATTTAAACTGTTAACTTATTTATGTTTTGGATTCACGGTTTGTGTAAAAAATACTTGTATGCTATAGTTGTTGAATTAGGACATTCTTTATTTATATTGAAAGTGTTTGATTTCAAAGTGAGTGTTTTAATTGTTCACCTTGCAATTAGACCCCCTATTGAAGGAAAGACATGTTCTATTTGATAATGATTTCTTCTGTAACAAGCACATATTAATTGACTAAAAAGTGATCATGTGGTCCTTGAGATCACCAACCCGAGTAACCCGACCCTACCCGAGGTCACCCGAAAAGTTGCAAGTTTGTAGACTTAAGAGAGTGTCGCGGCCTAAAATTTTTTCAACTCGCATTGGTCAGGTAGGCTCAATTTTTCGGATCAACCCTGCCCTACCCGGCCGATTTACATCCCTACCAAAAACAAATCGACAAGTGACCACAGCATAATTTAATATTATTAGTCAAAATAGAAAAAAAAAATTGATTAAGATTATTGACTGGATCGCCATAACCATGACCATAAAAGCTAAACAAACAAAAAATGACCATAATTCTCCCCGGATTATTCAATAATTATCAATCTGTTGAGCTCATATAATATATAATATGACACATATATTGTAGGACTACAATTTAGTAGAAAGAAGAAGAAAGAGGCTCGGGAAGTTAACAATGGCGGGTCTATTTGATAAGCAAGCAGATATCTACGCCGATGCTCGGCCAAGTTACCCGACCGAATGGTATTCGAAGCTCGCCGCTCTCACTCCTCTCCACACCTTGGCTTGGGACGTCGGCACCGGCAATGGCCAAGCTGCCCTCGGAGTTAGTCCTCTTCTTTCAATTCTTTTTTTTTTTTTTTTTTTTTTTTTTTTTTTTTTGATGATGAATTGAATATTTTCTAGTGGATTTGGCTGTGGCAGTTATCTGATTGAGAATGTTAATTCTTGCATCATATTATTCAGGTTCTGACTCAGAATCAATTTGGCTTTTACAAATTGCCCATCTCTGGAATTGTCAAAAACAGGGCTTCACTGCACCAAAAGATACCCTCTCTGGAAAATAGCCCCGTTCTTTTCATAATTTCATATCACAATTCAATCATTTTAATTTTTACTTTCTTTCATAAAAATTTGAATATCACTTCAACATTTCTACTCAAACATATGAAAGGAACATCCAGTGTCACTGTTGATCAGCTTTGTCTCTTCAAACTGGGAGTTTTAAAATTTTCATCTTTTTTTTCTTTCTTTCTTTCTTTTCTTTTTTTTTTTTTTTTTTGTCTAAATAATCAGTTACAAGATAGTAAAGTTCATGCGGATAGTACAACTAATTTCCAAACTGTGTTATAGTACAGCTATGAATATAACAGCTCTATATTGTCAATATGACCTTACCTAAGTTTCACGTCCAAATATGAGTAAGATTTAAGCTGAATTGTGAATACTCCTTTTAAATTCCTTGAAAACTTTCAGGACAAATTACGCATATTTCACCTAGCTTGTTCACTTTCCTGTTTTTTCAACAAAAAAAATTTTGACTAGGTGGCCGAGCACTATGAGCAAGTAATTGGAACCCACGTGAGCAAGGCTCAGATAGAGCGAGCAACGCCATGTTGGATTTTTTCCATTAAATTTCGGTGATCAATTGAAACCTTGATCCTCAGAATGTGGTCCACCCTATTCCACCACTTAAAAAACGTGATTAGTCACGTTCATCCTCAGTTGCCCACTATTGCCCATGTTCGGTGCACATCTGAGAAGGACTCTGTGATGGGCAGAGTCTATAAAAGGGGACAGAGTACGTTGAATTAGGTCCCTAAGCCTGCAATTTCCATTTAGTAAAAAATATACACCATCAACGAGAGATTGAGTGAGATTTAGAAGAACTGAAACCGAGTTTTTCTTTTTACCCACCAAGAACGTCAATGGGTGGAGGTGATTTTCGATCTGTTTCTTTTAATTCTGCATTTGATCTAATTGGTACTTAGCTTTGCTAGCAGCATGATTAGATCATTAAGAAATTCCAACACGCCACACCCTCGAGTCCGATATTTTCACACTCCATTAACCAAAAGTGACGACGAAATAATCTCCTTGATCGGCGGGAAAACTCAGTGGACTTAGTAACTGTGGCTCAGGCAGTGCATTGGTTTGACCTACCTAGGTTCTACTCCCTCACCTCGCGCCTTTTACACAAGCCGGGGGGGAGTAATAGCTGTGTGGTGCTACAACGACATCACAGTGAGTCCTACATTCGACCTTGTGATGAAGAGGTTTCACGACACCACTCTCCCATATTGGGATGGGAAAATCAACTACGTCTTTGACGGGTACAAAACACTGCCGTTGCGCGGGGTTGGGATCCGAGGTGAGCCCTGTGGCTTTCGACATTCCAAGGGGGCAGTGCATTGGTTTGACCTACCTAGGTTCTACTCCCTCACCTCGCACCTTTTACACAAGCCGGGGGGGAGTAATAGCCGTGTGGTGCTACAACGACATCACAGTGAGTCCTACATTCGACTTTGTGATGAAGAGGTTTCGCGACACCACTCTCTCATATTGGGATGGGAAAATCAACTACGTCTTTGACGGGTACAAAACACTGCCGTTTCCCTTCAAAAGCACGGGGTTGGGATCCGAGGCAAGCCCTGTGGCTTTTGACATTCCGAGGGGGCTTTCATTTATTGGATTCTTGAGGATGTTGGAGTCTTGGTCTGCTGTGGCCACAGCCAAGAGCCAAGGTGTTGATTTGTTGTCTAAAGAGGTGGTTAAGGAGTTTGAGAGCGCTTGGGGTGGGCCTAAATTGGTCAGGTCTATTTGTTACAAGGCCTTTTTGCTTGCTGGTAAGGTTAGGATTTAGTCACTTTTTTCCTTTAGTTGTAGGATCTCATAAGTTGTCTTGTGTGTTAAGTGGAGAATTTTAGAATTTCTGGTATTGTATCATTTTGAATAATGTTACTATGTTAGTGGCTTAGTGCAACGTCTCATTTTCTTGATATTAATCCTTACTATGTTAGCGGCTTTTCTGCGTGGTCCGTGTTTGAAACCTACGGTTTATTTTCTTACTAAAAGCTATGTTGTTTGAAGAAGAGCTATGTTATTTTTGTTAAAATATAAAATTATTGTGCTTTTAGGGATGAGTTATATTCAAGAGTTATAACAATTAGTATCAGAGTATGTCCCACCTCAGGCCCACATTGGGAAGGGACGACCTGGAAAGGCCAGAATGTGCCATCTAGAGTGGGCTGCCGTAGACGTTGGTGTCAAAAGCGTGGTGGTATATTGGAATCCTAGTTGAGTCACACATTATTAAAGCACGAGCTTAACATGTGAGTTTATAACCACTTGGGCACCATCTCCCTACAAGCTAACTTTTAGGGATGAGTTCTACCTAAGGGGTATAACAATAATACCATGTTAGTTTATCAATCAATCCCAAAAGCTTAAGCTATTAGGAGAAGAGCCAACAATAGTTTTATACTTTAACACTCCCCCTCACGTGTGAGCTAGACAATGGGCAATTGTGTGAGTAAATTAATTAGAAAACCCAACACGTGAATATTTAAGTTTGAGATATATTAAAATCTCAACACATGATGACAATTTTAAATTGGGATAAAGAGTGTAATTATGAGGGTTTGAACTCAGGACCTCCATCTCTGATATTATGCTAGTTTACCAATTTATCCCAAAAGCTTAAACTATTAGGAGATGAGCCAACAATAATTTTATACTTTAACAGTTTAGCAGAATTTGAGGGTTCATATGGGAGCATTATCAAAATGTTCTGTATTAGGTATGAAAATGAAAATGGAAAATTTTGAGAATAGTATTTGGATGTTTTTGAAAATAGTTTAGTTATTATTATTATTATTATTATTATTATTTTACAAGAGAGATTGCTTTAATTATAAGGAAAAAAAAATGAAATTATGTTTGGTTATGTTTATGAAAATCTGTGTTGAGTATATAAGTCCTAAAAATAATAACAAAAAATCGGCATAGAAAACGACTCCCTAGCGCTTTCCTTTTTGAAGTAAAACATGAGAATGATATCATTCTAAACATGTTAGTCGTTTTCAAAAATACATATCAATCATTTCGAGAAATAACGCTAATATTATTATTTACAAGTACATTATAGAATAATCTCAATGGTGTTACTTGAATTATAGAATCATTTTTCTTTTTGTTTTATTCATTGAATTTTGAATTTTTCGTATTTAAGCCATTTTATAAGAAGTTTTGTTAAAATCAAACAGAAAAAGTAGAAATTAAGGTGGTCATGTGCTTTTTATCTATATTTATTTTTAATTGAAATTCAAATTATGAGATGTTTGGTAAGAGGATTCATACCATAATTTGAATCATGGTTCATGGTTCGTTATAGTATTTTCTCTCACAAAAAATACACATAAATTGAAAATAATTTTAATCTCATGGTTCTAATCTATGAACCAAACGTCTCTTTATGGGTTGCATTACTCTCATTTTTTCATATATTTTTAACAAAAATTACAATAAAAAGAGTTAAATGAGAACTATTTAAAATTTAAAAAATAAAATAAAAATTTTTAAAATTTAAGAAATAAACTGAAAATTAAAAATTCAGACACACCCGTCATAATAATCCTATATTATATTTACGCTAATTATTCACTAACAAATAATGTATCCACACAATACAAATAATGTAAATGGGCTTTGAGAGCCAAGTTGAAAAAAAATGAAATTATGTTTGGTTATGTTTATGAAAATCTGTGTTGAGTGTAAAAGTCCTAAAAATAATAGCAAAAAATCGGCATAGAAACCGACTCTCTAGCGCTTTCCTTTTTGAAGTAAAACATGAGAATGAGATCATTTTAAACATGTTAGTCGTTTTCAAAAATACATATCAATCATTTCGAGAAATAACGCTAATATTATTATTTACAAGTACATTATAGAATAATCTCAATGGTGTTACTTGAATTATAGAATCATTTTTCTTTTTGTTTTATTCATTGAATTTTGAATTTTTCCTATTTAAGCCATTTTATAAGAAGTTTTGTTAAAATTAAACAGAAAAAGTAGAAATTAAGGTGGTCATGTGCTTTTTATTTATATTTATTTTTAATTGAAATTCAAATTATGAGATGTTTAGTAAGAGGATTCATACCATGATTTGAATCATAGTTCATGGTTCGTTACAGTGTTTTCTCTCACAAAAAATACACATAAATCGAAAATAATTTTAATCTCATAGTTCTAATTCATGAACCAAACGTCTCTTTTATGAGTTGCATTACTCTCATTTTTTCATATATTTTTAACAAAAATTACAATAAAAAGAGTTAAACGAGAACTATTTAAAAATTAAAAAATAAAATAAAAATTTTTAAAATTTAAGAAACAAACTGAAAATTAAAATTCAGTCCTATATTATATTTACGCTAATTATTCACTAACAAATAATGTATCCACACAATACAAATAATGTAAATGGGCTTTGAGAGCCAAGTTTACTGGTTTTATTCGTGCAGGGATGGCTGCCCTCTCTGCGGTGGCTTTGTTTTTAGCTAGTTCTTGTTAATAAAATCCTCTTTGATTAGCAAAAATAATAAAAATAATAATTATAATAATAATAATGTATCTACAGTCTACACCGGTGGCCTAATGATGAAATGGATACTAGCAATTTCAGGACACAAACAAAGCATTGCAAACATAACCAATTTTTGAGCATAAAACTAACCTCAGCTTTGAATTCTTATCTGTCATGATAAATCAATTTTTGATTCAGAAGAACAATGAACAGAGGAGATGAAGTTCTCACTCCACAAACAAAGCATAGCAAATATAACCGAGACATTCACAGAACAACTTCTCAGACTCAACCAAAGGCTTTCCGAGCTGAACCGCTCAAAGCGTTACTCGGATTCTCTCAAACTTTTCGGCCAATTCCACTCCTCTCAACGTCCCAGAGCAGACCATTACACCCTCTCCAACGCCATCACCGCCTGCGCCAATCTCCGCGACGTCGTTTCCGGCGCACAGATCCACGCCCACGCTGTCCGTGCAGGCCTTAAAGCCTACCCTCATGTCTTCAACACTTTGCTTTCTCTCTACGCAAAAGCGGGAGATTTACGGTCTGTGAAACGGGTTTTCGGAGAGATTGAGAGCCCGGATGTTTATTCTTGGACTACGCTGTTGTCTGCTTGTGTTAAGTTGGGAGACGTGGAATATGCCCAGCAGGTGTTTGATGGAATGCCTAGCCGAGATGTGGCGATTTGGAACGCGATGATTACCGGGTTTGCGGACAACGGGCATGATGAGATTGCTATGCGTTATTTTCGTGAAATGCATAATATGGGTGTTGGGCGTGATAACTATTCTTTGGCTAGTGTTTTGAGTTTGTGTTCTGTGGAGGTTTTGGAGTTTGGGAGACAGGTGCATTTGTTAGTTATTAAAACTGGGTTCATGAGTAGAACTTCTGTGGTTAATGCGCTGATTACGATGTATTTCAACTGTGGAATCGTTGTGGATGCGTGTATGGTATTTGAAGAGACCGAGTCCGTGGTGTATGATCAGATTACTTTTAATGTTATGATAGATGGCTTAGCAAGTATCGGGAGAGATGAAGAGGCCTTGACAATGTTTGAACAGATGTGTTGTGTTGGTTTAAGGCCGACTGAAGTGACTTTTGTGAGTGTCATGAGCTCGTGTTCAGCTGCTAGAGTTGCCCGCCAACTACATGCCGAAGCTATTAAATTGGGTTTTGAAGCTGATACTTCGGTGAGCAATGCGGCAATAATGATGTATTCAAGTTGTGGGGACTTGAATGCGGCTGAGATGGTTTTTTGGAGATTGGAAAACAAGGATATTATCTCATGGAATAGTATGATCTCAAGCTGCACTCAGGCGAATGACAGTAAATTGGCTGCCTTGGCCTACTTGCAAATGCAGAGGGAAGGAATCAAACCAGACGAGTTTACTTTTGGAAGTCTGTTGGCATGCGCAGAATCTACAAATATTGTGGAAATGGTTCAGGCCCTTGTTATCAAGAATGGGCTTATCCTTAAAATACAAGTTTCAAATGCATTAGTCTCCGCATATTCTAAGCATGGGAAGATGAATCCTGCATACCAAATATTCCTTGATATTAATCCGAAAAATATGATCTCCTGGAATACAATTATCTCTGGGTTCCTATTCAATGGATTCCCAATGGAAGGCTTAGAACAGTTTTCTAAGCTTCTGATGTCAGAAATCAGGCCAAATGTGTATACGTTCACCATAGTTCTTAGCATTTGTTCAAGCATTTCAGCCTTGAGACTAGGGAAACAAGTTCATGGCTATGCTATCACGTCTAAACTTTTTTCTGAAACTTGTTTAGGCAATACCCTCATTACGATGTATGCTAAAGGTGGCATTTTAGATTGGTCACTGAAAGTATTCGACGCAATGATTGAGAGAGATGTTATCTCTTATAATGCCCTTATATCGGCATATGCTCAGCATGGGCGAGGAGAGGAAGCTGTGCGCTGCTTCGAGGCAATGCAAGGCTTGTCTAGGGTCAAACCAGACCAGGCCACCTTCACAGCAGTTCTTTCGGCTTGCAGTCATGCTGGTTTAGTCGATGAAGGTACACGGATTTTTAACTCCATGGTGAAAAATCATGGCCTTGTGCCTGGAGTGGATCATTTCTCTTGCATTGTTGACCTTCTAGGACGTGGCGGGTACCTCGACGAGGCTGAAAAAATACTAAATATCAAGCATCTCAAGGCACATTCCACCATATGGTGGTCATTGTTCAGTGCTTGTGCAGCTCATGGTAATTTAAGGTTGGGAAGAATAGTTGCTCGAAGTCTGCTTGAAGCAGAAGAAAATAATCCTTCGGTTTACGTGCTGTTAGCAAATATTTATGCAGCAGCTGATCAATGGCAAGAGGCAGCTACTATAAGGGAATTGATGAGGAGAAAAGGGACAATGAAGCAACCTGGCTGCAGTTGGATAACGTCAAAAATATCGTGTTAGGAGGTTACGTCTTCACCTTTCGAACGAAACAGAAAGTCAGGATTTTCACATAAAAGATTAAATTCGATTGTGCTCATTCATGGCCAAGGTATTCCATACCAATTCTCTTTTTCTGTTTTTCTTCCGTTAATGTATTGTTGGGACTCGTAAGATAGAATAGATATTGAATAAGATTCTTTTATGCTGTCAGGGAGAATATTCCCGGCACCGTACCAGGACATACGATAATTTGTGAAATTTTACGTTAAAATTTACAAACTCGAACGATTAAATTGTAAAAGTTACGATAATTTATAAAATTTGAATTTTACGATAATTTACATTAGAACTTGTAAACTCGAACGATTCATCATAAAATTTAAAATTTCACAAATTGTCGTTTGAATTTGTAAGTTCTAACGTAAAATTTTATAAATTATCGCATCTCTCGACACGGTGCTTAAAAAAAGTGTCTCCTAACACGGTGCTTGAAAAAAGTATCTTGACAGCATAAAAGGACCCGATTGAATATCTTACAATGCTAGAAGAAGCCAAAATAACGAAAAATATGTTTGGCAGTAGAGCTTTACCAAAAGAAGAGCATCTTTAGGAAGACAGAATAGGAAAGTAATGGTAAAACACAGAAGAACATGTCAGCCTTGTTAGTATTCCATTAGTGAGATTTAAAATTTTGTAGGAATGAAACAAACATTTCTTAATAGAAAAATGACAATTCACTCTAATAATTAATGCTACAAAAAATTAGTATAAGAATTAAAACAATTAACGTTGTTATATTTTGTTAAGATTTTTAAGATTGGGGATGGAAATTTCTTATATAGTCATTAAATAATGGGTGAGAGGACACTAATAGTTATCTTTTTACAAGAAAACATAATAATGAATGGACCTTCTTTGATATGTTAATATATCACCAAGTTAGATTTTTTAACTGTTAAATTTACATAACATCGCGTAAAAATAAAAAAATATAAATTTAATAGTTAAAAAAATATAAATTTAATAGTTAAAAAAATTTAATTTACCCGTGTACTAAGCACACAGAAAATCTCCTAATAATGAAACAATAAATATAACAAGAATTAAAAAAATGACGTAGACAGAACCAGAACCAGACTTTGCGCAGGTGGGGGGTCCTCCACATGGACCACATCTCTTGGAGGGGGGCAGTCACATTGATTGAATATCACATTAGGATCAATTACCAAAAAAAGAAATGGCGTTTGAAGTTACATTCTTCCTCGTTTTCAATATTCAAAAAAATAGAATCTTCTCGAATGGCCTAGTCACTGTTGATCCTAAAGGAGAGGTCCGAGATGAATATCCAGGATTTTAGAATCCTCTTGAATTTCATACAAAGCTAACTACCAAAACAAACACGATAATTAGATCAAAGGAACTTTCTAGGGGTTACAAACTGCAGTGTTAAAATCACATTAAATTTTAAAAAAGTATGTAAAATTGATACAATATGACACACATCTAACAAGTTAAAATGAAAGGTAAGGTTCCTTTTTATATCGTAAAGGAAAATTTTCCTTTTACCAAATACCAAAACGTCATCATTAATGTGTAATGTGGGCTCCCATCAATTTGGATTCTTGAGAATTGAATTTCAAACATTTATTAATACAATTTTTTTTTTAATCTGTTGCTTGGTATCCATATACTCTTGGACGTAATTAACAAACATAGTCAACAGAAACACAGCATACAATGAAGGAGAGTTTCATTCTAGCAATATAAATATATTCATAACGTAATCTGGGCTCCCATCAATGTGGATTCTTGAGAATTCAATTTCAAACTTTTATTAATACAATTTTTTTTTTAATCTGTTGCTTGGTATCCATATACTCTTGGACGTAATTAACAAACATGGTCAACAGAAACACATAGCATACAATGAAGGAGAGTTTCATTCTAGCAATATAAATATATTCATAATCCTTTTTTTTTTTTTTTTTTGGAAAAATCGTGTCTCTGTATGAATAGTTTTACATTTTATTCAGTTCTACGACAAATGAAACATTCTTCCACAATCAAAGGTACAATTCAATGGAAGAAATTCACACGTAATTGGGATCCTTGCCATAGTCACTTTGTTGTCGTATCTCCCCTGATAGGTGGAGCTCTATGATAGGCCGGTATGGTTGCCGGGAAAAACATCTGCCGTGGTCCCTCTGCCTTCAAGATAGGAAATATTATACCTGATGCACCCTGTAAAGAAAGCATATTTTTGATATATGAACGCAAAATATTTATATATATATATATATACATATATAAAGTAAAACGTATTTGCTTTGTTTCCATACAACAAGTTGATTTTTTTCATTATGTTGGAGTTTCCGTTTCAAATTGGTGGTCCTTGTGAAAAGCTAACAAAATTTCATGTCAAATGTAATTACTTAAAATGTAAAAGACTTGAAAATGAGAAACAACTATACAATACAAAAGGATCAACAATGCTTACCACAATCAACCGCACTCCGATCCACACATGTTTAGGGGAAGGAAACGGAAGTAGAAGACGACCAACACCGTATATGGCAACGGCGAAAAAATGGAGAACTAAACTTAGTGGGCGAGGGTTTAGACCGGAGAGTAAAGCCACCGGACCAGATGAACAAGTACCACCTAGGCTTAGATAGTCAAAACATGCTTGGCGCATCTCCTTCCTTGCTTCGTCGGGGGAAGCGGAGAACACCTTGTATAGGGCGCCCGCCAAAGTATTTATTGTGGAGGCTACAGGCTGCAAAAGTCACAGTAACAAGTTGTATGAATTCCTCAAGACAAACATCTTCGATATAAATAACACATGCACATGTTTTGAAAAGCATTCACTGAAGTTCTGATAGACGCGTAAAATGATTAAATCCGTATATAAGCAAGATCAAAGGATAATTGCAATTCAGATTCGGATTTACCTTGCGCAAAGTGTAGAACGACTCAAGATATTCACACAACGACGCTGCATCGTTTAGGTTGCGCAATGGCTTGAGAAGGTCCTGCAGGACAACAATATCGGCCAGCGCCACAGTCATTCCTCCACCGGTCAAGGGATGGCGCATATTGAAAGCATCACCCATGAGCAAGGCTCCAGGTATAGGATGTGGATTGGCAGGCATGCTTCTGTTTGGCATGCTTCTGATGTTTCCCTTATTGACCGCGGATATGAAGGCTTGTTGGATTTCAGGTGGTACCTGAACAAATGTCTCATTCAACAATCCAATTTGGAGCAGGATCAAAGAAAAAAAAAAAAAAAAAACAGAATAAAAATTAACATGAACCACCAATTAACCAGCCAGGAAAAGGAAATAAATCTCGGAACCCATGTATTGGTAGCGACTTTCCGAAGAAAATTCAGTAGTTGAAAACTTTTCCTTTGTATCTGTAGGTTTGATTCAATCAGGGAAAGAAATAAGACTAGCCCCAAAAAGGAAGTTGGACATGAGATTTCTACTGAAAACACACCATTCTTGTTTGTGCTTCCTTGAATCAGTTGAAACTTCTTATGCTCAAAGGTAACTCCTAAATCTTTAGTACTTTGAGTTTTGAGAGCAAAAATGAAATCTTGAATAGGAGTTACCTGTGGAGCGACCACGGTCTTCAAGTACTTGGCCATCTCACCGTTAGCGATGGAAGGTACCTTTTGGCCGGGCACATCAACCAAACAGCGAACCTCGGTGCTACTAATCGGATAGAATAAAATGGGAGAAGGGTCTGCAAGAATGACATGACCATGGTGGTCAAATGGGAGCTGACAGTTCTCCAGGACTAAACCAACAAAACAAGACGGCACTTCCACCTGAAAAGAAAATCAAAATCAAAGGGTCTCACTTTATGACTTTATGTGATAAAAAAGGAATGAATCTATAAAATGAAAATTTCAGCGAGCTTTAAGATGACAAAATCACCTTCGGTTCGCAAAGAGAGCGCCGCAGATTTGAGAAGCAACCGTCGCAAACGATTGTTAGAGGAGCATAAGCTTTTAGTTCTTGACCATCCCTTGTTTTGTATTGAACCCCCTTAACTGTCCCATTTTCTTCAAGCAGGGATGTCACGGTACCTTGCTCCAACCGCACGCTGTAAGAGAAAAATCGAACGCAGAAGAGCGGATCAGTACTGCATAACAAGTAAAAGGGCAGTGATAACACATGAAAATCATGGGAGGAGAAAAGCATACTTAGGAAGGGTAGCAGCTTTTTCTCTCATTCTCTGTATAAAACGTCCGTTGTGGAAACTCCTACCGGCGACATCTGCGTGAAACTTTTCCAAAGGATACGAAAGCTTGGCGCTTTTACCGTCCATGAAAAGAGCATATCCTAGCACTCTCTGAGCATCAATTTCCTCAACACAATCTGAATGAAGCAAATGGAAACGCAGGTTTAGGTATCGAAATCGAAACAATTCAATGGAAGCCAGAACAACATCCAGAGATTGATAGCCGTCGACATTGAGTACAAATCACAATCCCAGAATTCAGGCTTACCTTCAAGGCCTAATTCGATTAATTTCAGGTACCCTCCAGGCTGGAGAAGTTCACCAACAATTCTGTCTGGCTCTGTCAAGTCCCTTTCGATCACATGAACTCTTCTTCCATCCTGTAAATAGTACTAACATATGATTATTTGAGCAACATTCCTTGCAAGAATTGAGTGGTTTTTGTTTATGACCAAAAAACTATATTAATTAATCAAGGTTATATTTATAAACAAGACCTGGACCACCTGTGTCTAGAAGAAAACCATTGATTAAAAAAGAAAAAAGCTCCAAAAGTAAGCTAAAATCGATGGAAAACGACACATGATTAAAAAAATTGCAAAGTGAAATTATAATCGCTGCAATAAGAAGGCAGAACTATTCAAGTGTTAAAGTTGATCCAACGAAAACTTTAAATAAATAAAAATAAAGATTGCGTCAAAAACTTGAAGAAAAGTCTACAAATTCATCCCAGTTCACTAATTTGTGTGTTTTATCCCAACTTTCCGTGATTGGAAAAAAGTCTACAAAAATGGGAAATTCTCAGTGCCTTAATCCAAATTATCAATCACTATCTAGGTTCAAATACCACAAAAAATAATAAAATAAGAAATAAAAGAATTCCCGAATTCCTACCTTGCCAAGAGTACAAGCGAGGGCAGAGCCAGCAACGCCGGCGCCGACAATGATGACGTCGGTATCGGAGCTGGGAACCATCCTGAATTCCCCGTCTTCGGCGTCGGCCACGGTGGCTTTCTTCTTCATCACCGTCTTCCTCTTGTAACCGCCAGCATTACGGCGGCGAAGAAACCCGAGAAGTAGGAACCCCACGAGCGACGCGAAGAAGGTCCAGAACACGTAAGGATCGACGGTCACCATCATCATCTTCGACGGGAACGACATACGACAACTAGAGGAAGAAGAAGAAGACGACGACGAGAAGGAAAACGACAATGACAATGAAGCGCTTCTTCTTCTTCTCCTTCTTTCTCTTCCTGGTGATTTGTGGTGGAGGAAAGGGAATATAGGAAGGCTTGGAGATTTATAGGCCGGGTTAATTGGATTAAAGAGATGAAGTGGTTGAGAATGAGAATGGAGATGAGATATATACAACAGGTGTCGATGTGGGTACGAATTTATAACAAGCATTACAAATATACATATCTATATATATATATATACATGCATATACACACACATATATATGTATATGTATATATATTGTTGTTACTGGTTTTGTGGATTCTTTTTCCTCTTCTCTGCGTTCATCGTCGTCGTCGTCGTCCCTACTTTTGGTCCCAAGAGGTACGAATAATTAATAACAAGGGGACAGGTCTTGGTTTTCGAAAAAAGAAAAAAGAAAAAAGAAAATAAAAAGTTGGAGTTACTGTCTGGACTTTCTATTTTTGGTACAAAAATACTGGCCTTGTTTTTTTTTTTTTTTTTTTTCCTATTATGAAAAAATAATGCCCTCTTGCCTCTTCTAAGCATTATTTTATTTCTCTCTGTCCTGTTTTATACGTCATTTCTATTATTTTTCACGACATAAATTTTTTGGGAAAAAAAAATTTTGGTTGCCTTCTGAATTACGAAACTTCTATTAAAGTTTCACTAAATTCAATCAGAATACATTTTTTGATGTGATGTAACTGAGACGTGATCTCACGGCTCTGTATCTTTACTATTATGTGCTTAATATTTTGGGGTCTCTATTTTCTAGCAAATTAAAATCATTCTGAGTGTGTGTTTATTTTATTAATTTAGAATTTAAAATTTAAGTTTTATTATAATAAAAAAATTTTAAAAGTAGTTATATTAAACTTTTCTGTTACAGTAAAAAGTTATCGTATAAAATTACATCTTAATTCAAATTAAAAATTTAAATCAACGAACTAAACGAGTGCCAACAAAAATCTATCTTAAGCTATCTATGCTGTTAGAACATGTTTCTAAACTAAACGTTCAAAATTCACATAAAACTCGTAAAAAAAAACACACACACACACACATTTCACACCTTACAAAACAAATTATCATAAATGTCTTTCCACAATACTTGCACTTCAAACCCGTAATGTCATAACACACTCCCAAATAACACATGTATAAATTTCAAAAATATATAAACAATGTTTTTATATATTTTCTCCTTCCAAAATGCGTACGTGAATTTGATAATCTACAACCCCACTTTAAGACTCCCTATGCGGCGGTTAATGTGTTAGGTCAATGTGTTGTGCGGCTGTAAATATATAATGGCATGAACGAAAATCAAGATTATTTTTCAATTAAAATTGAGTCAGACTCTTTCAATTATACTAGTGGACCCCATATTTTCAAAATAATGAAGGAAATAGGAAGCTTGATGACACTAAGATCCATTTTTTATTAATTGAAAAAAAAAATACAAGCATGAGGCCATTTTCAATACCCAATACAAAGAAAGACCCCCTTTTCCATTGGGTATAGGATGGTTCTATAACATTTTCTTCAAAAAAGAACTTATATGTTTATTTCACAACTCAAATTTTCAATTTAAATTATATATATGAGAAAAAAATACTGTAATAAAAAAATTAAAAATTTAAATTTTTATTAAAGAAAACATATAACATCAAAACTTGAGTTGTGACTTGTCGTGAAAGTTTATCATTTTTGTCCTTGAATTTTATTTTTGCAGGAAGTGTAAAATCACGAGAAAAAAAAAAATCTTCAAATTTAAAAGCAATATTTTAAGTACAAACATGCCAACCTGTATGCTTTGCAATTTTAAAATGTTTAAAAAAAAAAAAAAAAAAGATTATACCCACTCGTCTTTTCATACCAACATTAGCACATGATCTGCACATCACAAATGCGAGTCCTATAAAAATTACTTTTTTTCCTTAAAGAAATATTTATCCTATGACGTCTTTTAAAACTACACAAAATGAATATTTTAGGTCTCATTTATTTCGCAGATTTGAGTTTTCAATTTAAATTGACATGTGACATTTTATGAGAACTTTTAACTATAGCAGAAAAAATTAGATGTAACATTTTTTAAGAACTTTTAACTGTAAAATCTTAGAACTGAAAACATAAATCGATAAAATTAACGAAACCTTAGTTAACTACCAACATCAGCACATCACAATTGCGACTGCTATAATGATTGCTTTCTTATTTAAAAATAAAAACAACGTAATAAAATATTTTTCATATGACGGCTTTTAAAACTAGATGCAAAATGGATATTTATTTTCTTAATTTAGGCTTTATATGTTTGGGAGTTTCTGCGTTGTTCTCTCTGTTTTAGGAACATCGATATTCTCTACTTTTCAGCTATCAAATATGCATTAGAATCTGTCTATTCTGCATATATTTTTCAATCTGATGTGATTTTGACAAAATTTAACGGCTGAAAAAGTAAAGAACACCGGTGTTCCCAAAAAGGAGGGAACACTGGAGAAAGTCCCTATATGTTTTGCAAATTTGATTTGTGCTAGCCGATTTTCAGAGTGAAGAAAATAAATGAAGACAGAGAGATATATTTCTTAAGGACTTTTTCTGATGTTCCCTCATTTTTAGGAACACCGGTATTTTATGTTTTTCAGCCGTTAGATCTATATTAAAATATGTATGTTATGCATACTTTTTCAATATAGTGTGATTGTCACCAGTGTTCTTAAAAAAGAGAGAACACTGGAGAAACTCCCTATTTCTTATCCAAAATTTCACCCTCATGAGCACATGCAAAAAAAAAAAAAAAGTAGAAAAACAAGATCTAGCTTACAAAATAATTTGATCATTGAATAGCGTTATTATTATAAATACCATAATAGGAATACAACTTTAATTGAAATTGAAATGTTACAAAAGAATACAACCCTAATTCAAATGTATATGACAGATCAACCCTTTAAAGTTCAAAGAAGAGCTCTAACGGGATATCGAAAGTGCTCCTTTTATCTAAAATCTTACATCAAACAAAAGTTATTTTTTTCCCCCTTAGAAATTCAGATGCACCGATGAAAGCATCATTTATTTATTTATTTATTTTGGCGTGACTTTTTTCTGAAGGGAAGGAAAATTTTAAAAAACCATTTTTGCTGACACAATTATAATTAATGCCTTTTTTGCAATATTTTTTTGTAAGAAATATAATTATAATCAATGCTTGTCCCAATAGACATTTGTTTGTATTGTCAAAAAAAAAAAAAAAAAAGACATTTGTTTGTCCCCACGGTTTTGCATAGTGGAAGCTATCCATGCATCCCATAGGTAAGAGATAAAGAACAACTATACGTCCACATATTTGTATTTGTCATGATCTTTACGAATCGCTACTAAAAAAAAGGTGAAAAAGAAAATGATATCATGAAAGATGATATAAAGAATATCCCAATTTTTAATTAACTGATGGGGTAACTGTTAAGTGAATTATATTGATGAATTTATTTAGTACAAAAACTTAATGAATAGCGTGAGGTTACTATAATCAACCTCCTCATAAGAATACAAAAGATAATCATAATATTCACTATATATGTTTGTTCGACTATTGCTATCAATCATATAGTCAATGCCTTTTCTTTCAAGCTTCTATCAATCAAAAAGCAAAACCATGTTAAAATTGGACAAAATAGAGTACATTCGCAAAAAAAAAAAAAAAAAAAAAAAAAAAAAATTTAAAAGGGGGGGTTTTTTTTTTTTTTTTTTTTTTTTTTTTTTTTTTTCTTTTATTTATTTATTTTTAAGAGTGAGACTTGGGAAGTTATGCATGCCTTAAAATAAGGCCCAGCCCATACTACAAAAAAGTTGTATATTGTTGGCAGTTGGGACATTTAAGAGAAAAAGTTTGAAATGATGACACAATTGATCAGGGCATGAGTTTAGTTGACGAGAGATTAATTAAAATTAATAGGTTAATAATTTATATAAGTTAATAAATAGATTAAATTATTATTTTTATTGGTTATTAATTATAATTTGATAAGTTATTATTTATAATTCACGGTTTTTGTCTATAATTGTCTGACTATGAATAATAACTTGACAAGTTTGTCTATAACTTATTCGGTTATTTTTTACTATTTTGACATATTAATTTTTATAACTAAAAGTTAACCTATATATTTTTTTAAGCTTTTTATATTGACATATTTTTTACTATTTTCCGAGTTGTATTGTTGGCAGTTGGGACATTTTAAGAGAAAAAGTTTGAAATGATGACACAATTGATCAGGGCCATGAGTTTAGTTGACGAGTTTGTAATATCGAGCAAATTTCTAATTCGGATATAGAACTCCCTCCCTTCGTCTTTCATATATACTTTTTGTGATCATTTCTATGATCTTTGAAAGAAAATAAAACAAAATTCTTATTCATGCTTTATCGCCGTTCGTTTCGTTTATTCTAATTGAGAATTTGAGTTAAAAAAATAACTTCATACGAGAAAAAATAATATAATAAAAAAATTAAATTTTAATTTTATAAGAGAAAACACAAATTTAAATTTTATAGTTTGTAACTCTATCTCAGCAATGGTGTAGACAAAATATAAATAAGTGGGTGATCAGTAGTTAGCTAAAACGTGGTGATTTCTTTTTCGTATATATATATATATATTTTAGTGTTATGAATTATGATTTTATTTGCTTTTTTTTTTAAATCCCGTTGAGCAAGAGGTATGAAATGGACCAAAATTTCAAATTAAAATTACTATGAAGAGTTAAATAATAACATAGATGATTTTTTTGTTTACTTGAGATTTTAAGTTTGAAATTATGATATATTTAAAAGCCAAAACTTGATCTATAATGGAGAATTTTTCCAAAAAAAAAAAAAAAGATTATGTATATGAACAAATAAGGGGGAAAGTAAAAACTGTTTATGTCGAGGCTAATTCATCTAAAGATTTTAAACCTGATCGCATGCGTAACAAAGGCTAAATCATTTTTGTTCATCATATATCTTGTTTTTTTAATATTGTTAGATTTGTTTTTTACACAGGTGTTTCAGAGAGTGTTGAAACACTTTATGAAACACTGACGATAATGCAGAAACGTAAGTTAACCAAGTAAGAAAATAATGCAGAATGTATAGAACACTAGAGATTGATATCGCAGTTCGGTTAAACAATTTACATATGCAGGGTTATACCTAAACAATGAACAATCTACTAAGTCTTAAGATTACAAACACCAATCGGATTTATATATCAAAGACTCTCTCCTTAACGATGTCGCCGCCGTGTCAAATCTCATTAATGGTCTTGTCCAGTAAGCACCGCTCGTCTTCAAACTGCGTGACGAACTTCCTTCGGTTGGCAGTACGCTTTCTCCCGAAAGACAATCTCAATAAACACTCTAAGGCTAACAAACTCACATATTCTTTTCTAAAATTTTCTCTGCAAAACTCATTACCCCAAATATAGTCTTAAATTTCTTTTAGAACCTTAAAACACGAAAGCTCACTATTTTCTCTTCCAAGGAACACCCCTCCACGTTCATGAGCATAGTGTATGTATAGATATAGCAGCACTACAAGACTCTTGAAAAAGACTGAATAATTCACGCCAAACTTCAATCTCTCTAAAAGTCATCAATATCTAATTGTGCAGATTGATTTCCAATTCACGTGCCTATTGCATAAACCCCTTCTTTAGACGAGCACAAAGTCCAAATCTACATTTGATTGGAGGATTCAAACCATGTGATTCGAATTATTTTCGATTTACGTGTATTTTTTGTGAGAGAAAATACTGTAGCGAACTACGAATCATGATTCGAATCAGGAAACGAATCCCTCAACTAAACGACCATTGGCAGAATATGATATATAAAGCAACATAAGCACGGGACATTTTAATCATGATACGGTTTGGACTAGACCAATTCCAACCGAATTTGCACCAAGGACAAAACTTCCCCCAATATCTTTCACGATAAAAACACCACTCATCAAACGATCAATCTATTGTTTCTTTCCTCACATAATTCTCACATCAAATCTGTAGATATTTCCATGAGATCATGTGATAATCAAATCACCTCAAATCTCTCTGAAATTATCTTGCCCAATTCTTCTTTCAATCTTCAAAAACTTTCCAAATTCAAAACAATTAACCAGATAAATTCTCTTTATGATATACTCAAAAACGTTAATTGCCAATTGTATCTGTTTTTAAATTTTTACAACCCATTACTAAAACATTACCACCTAACAAAAATCCTAACAAACATAAAGGTACGAAGTTGAGTCTGAATATATGGTATTATTACTCTCTTAAAAAAAATGGAGAGCATATCTCTTAAACAATGGCAACCAAGAAAATTATGGACGCGTTTGGAACTCGTTTCAAAATGATTTTATTTTTTGTATGAAAATAAAAATAAAAACGTTTTCAATCTCGGACAAAAATAATTTTTTAAAATGCTTTTGGTAGTTTTATTAAGAGATTGTTTTTAATATAAAAAACCTCATTAATGTCTCTCTCTCTCTCTTCTCGAGCAGAAAATGAAAACAAAAAATGAAAAACGATTAAAAGTCATTTTTCATTTATCTCTCATTTTACACTAAACCAAAAAATTATTTTCATTTCCTTTTTTGTCGTTATTGCGCCAAACGCCGTTTTAGAAATGTTTTCATTTTTTATTTCTCAACAAATATAAAAAACAAAAACGGGATCAATCCCATATTTCCTTAACAGGGAGGAAATCAGTTTTATATACCTTGAAGTGCTTGCATTTAATACACGGATGTTTATGATTTGTTGTCTCGCCGTTACTCATGTTTGTGTACACACACACACACATATATATATATATATGATTTTTCTACAATCCTGGTGAGAAATCCCTCCAACATAATATGTGGACATAAAAACTGTAACATAATAATTATTTAACATAATATTAATAATGAAAAAGTGTAACACTAAAGAATTGAGTCATTTAAAAACTGTGTTACACCTCTCCGGCGTACCTCTCACTGGAGGGACCGTAAAAAAAAGCTATACAATATGATTATTACCATGTGAAGATAGTTACACATAAAAAAAAATAAATGTTGCTTTTCGATTTGATTGGCACATAGATTAAAATAAAAGCAAACCCAAACTCTATTATGTTGGTTGCAATTTGTGGTTGTGTTAAAAATGTACATCCTTTCACTTAATCACTTCCAAAATAATGAAACTCCTCTATGTAGGGAAGATAATTGCACTTCCAAAATTATTTTCCTTTACTCCCTAATGTCGCAACCACAGGATTGGGACTACCATCCACATTGTGGTCTAAAAATGATTTTTTTTTTGTCTCTCATGTGGTGGGAAATTGAGAGCCCATTTGTTTCATATACTCAAACTTAAATTATTGATTCTGCTTCAGTGTTTTTCTCTCATAAAAAATTTAAATTTTAAACGTCAAAATTAAGAATTATGATTTGAGTATAACTTCTAAACGGGCCCCAACAACTTTTTGCGCATAGCCACTAGCCAGGGTATAATTTATAAAGGTAAACACGTGAAAATTCATGAACAATTTTCGGTTTGTTTGTTTTTGTTTTTATTTTCTGAGGGAGGAGAACAAGAAGAAAATCGATCTTCGTTATTGTTGGCTACACATCCTTACATGATCTTGTAAATAAGCCGTTCATTTGAAACAAAATTTATCTTCTTAGCTTAGTTTTATGCTTCTTTTGCGAAGCTCATTATAAACACTGCCTGATTTGATATAAATTTGTAGGGAATAATACTTAAACCACCCCAGTTATCACTTGAAGCAGAATTCGAATGGCTTAATAAATCAATCAAATAGATCTCTTCCTTTTGTGCTTTTTCATCCTTCCTCTATGACATTTCTTTGGTTCCTGCCACCAAATGAATGCAAATCCTTTAGTAAAAGAGTTGTTCACATCCTTTAACATGAATAATGCTAGGGATACAAATTTTAATCTCAATTCTTATATACCAACTGATGTGACATGTGAGTGGGGAAATCAATTCATGAAAATTCAAAAATAAACAAACAAAAAACAGTAAAAATGAATACAAAGGCAACATTGTAAAAAAAATAATAAATAAATCATACTAGATAAAACCAAAACTATATACATTAAGAACATTAGGGCTATACAAAATATGAAATAATCAATATTTTATTTTTTGTTTAATTGTTCATCTGGTTTATGATATAATGAGATTTTGCACCTTACTAATATAGAAAAGCTCTCGCGGGACAAAAGCTTATTTGGTAATCCAATAATTTATTTTGGTGATAATTTTATAATTTAATTTTTTTTATTATGCCAATTAATTTGTCACGTTACAATCGATATTCTTTCTGACTCTGGAAATTAATTCGGAAATAAATCTGGTAGTTTACTCGTATTAATCTACCAACTTACAACTTGGCGATTGGTGCTGTAGACGACTAACGATTTGTGTTGAAAAGGTAAAATAAACAGGTAGATTATCATTGATAATTTACTAGATTATTCTTTGGCGACTACAGCCAAAGTCAACCAACCATTTTGTGTTGAAAAAAAAAAAAAGTAGATTAGTAATAATGCATGATTATCATCCAGCGGCTGGAGAAAGTTAGTGATATTTATTGTAAAATGTCAAAATAATCTGATATATTACAAGTTATAATCTATCAGATTACTCTTCATGTAATCGGCATCGGCGGCGTACTAGGTAAGACCGATGGTATTTGTTGAGAAACTCAAAATGATATAACTATATTGCCGATTTTAACTGTCATTGCTCATTGTCTCTCTCCTGCTAGTAATCTAGGTGACTGGTCACCCACGGTGGCCGATAGTGAGTATTGGCTCTCACTACAACTACTAGATTATAGATGATAATCTAGTAGATTACCTCTTTTAACCGGTAGGGGTAACTTGGGTTGAGCCTTTTTTTTTTTTTTTTGGCTTTTGAATAATCCTTCAGAGTGCCAAAAATCCAAAACTCTTAAAGAGTAAAGGAAATTCAAGGTTGAATGCCATAAGTCACGTTCCTCAAGTTTACTCTTTCTCCAACCCACGCAATTCCTCTTACGGGTGAGTAATCTTATTAGTCATGTTGAAATACACAGAAAATATATTTTATGAATAGAAATATTAAAATCGCTATTACAATTGTAGTGTGATTTTGTACCATAAAACATGAAAATTGATTATTGTGAAGTAATATTGCTGTACACAAAATATTATAAAACGATTGTTGAATTTCCAATTTTAGATTAGGGACAAGATGGTAAAAAAGTAATTTATGCTATTAATTTAAAAAATAAACAATTGCCATTTGATTAATAAAGAGAAAATAAAAGATTATGATGGCACCTGAGTATTTAGATGACATAAAAATATGTCGACATAAAACTATGATGACCAGCTAATGTCATTTAAATTGTTGAACTTACTTTTAAAAGTGTGTGGGTCAAGATTTGTATACCTTAATTAACACCATTTTATTAATATAATTATTTAACTAAAAAGATATTAATTAAATTTAAGAGTAAGAGATTGTAAGGGTATTTGTTTAAGTTTTTTGGGTAGTTTTTGTCTTTAGTAGATTGGGCTCCTCTGTTCTGGCAGCCCATTTTGGGCCCATGTTAACAAATATCATTCGGCCCAGTATCTTTTGAAAAGAAACGATAGCATTCGGATAACCGGAAAACGACGTTAGCAATTAAAACGACAAATATCTTTCAAGACGACAACATCACGAACAGTGTATTCCAGAAGCGACGACATCGAAAAGGGAACAACAGTACAACACATATATCATGCTTTGGGATAAATGAACAATAGTTTAGCAACCAAATCAAGCACGTCATTATTTAAAGTTCACCCTATTTTAGATTTTCGTTTTTTTTTTTTTAAATCTTTTCCCCTGCATTTCTTCTTTTTTTGTTAAAGCCTTGGTCGTTAATGCTAAAATTACATGATCTCTTTTCGCAACGCAATAAATAAGTCTAACAGTTTCTCTCGATATCCGTCTTTTAAGTCATTTATCTCATATCTATAAGCAAGGGGGTCCGCGTTCACTATTAAGCCTACGCCCGTCCATTCCTTTCAAACTTGATCCCGCCCTTAGACTCGTTACGCTGTTCGACTGAACTCGTTGGTTCCGCACTCTATTCAGTTGGAACCCGGTTCGAGAACCTTCTCTCATAGATTCCATTCACCAAACTGAAGAAACTTGTTAGTTTTGAGAAATAGTTAGTTCAAAAAATATTTAAAAGTTTGAATAGTAATTTGGAAAACACTTTTTTTTAAAAATTAATTGGCCTGCCTTGTTGTAGCATATCCAATGTGAAATTAATGTGTCAATGTCAATTTTTTTCTTTAATATTATTGTAGGAAAACTAATTTTTAATCATGTAAATTTGTTTTTTGGGCTAAATTTGCCCTATGTTCTATACGATACCAAATTTCGCACGAAACATACCTATGTCAAATTCTTACATTTGATTGTAATTTGTTGTTGTGTATTTACAGCATTCTCATTTTTAAATTATTTAAAATTAAAAATTCACTTGTATAACTTCCAAAATTTAATTATAATGACAAAATATTGATAAACATTACTATCTCTAACTGAAATGTCAATATCAATACTATATTTGTCATTAGAAAAATGTAAAAAAACATTCAATGAAATATCACTCTCTTTGTCACTCTCTATCTTCTCCTTTTGTCATTTGTCTTTTTATTTTTCTCTAAAAACGAAATAAAATTCTAAACTATCATTTTGCTATTTATTACAACTATTTATTACAACTATATATATTCACGTTAGAAACCAATTCGTTGGAATAAAAAAAAAATGGAAAGCTACGCACTTATTTATTTTTATTGGTTTTTTTGTTCAAATAAGAACACCTTTTTTTTTTTTTAATTTTTATTTACACGGTTTGTTTATTTAAAAAGAAAACATAGAAACGAAAAACGTGCAAGAACAAACCTTAAAACAAGGTTAATTTTAGTTAAAGACGTTAGAGAGTTTAGCTATAGAATAAATTGGTAACAAAATGGGTATTTGGGTATATGTCGTGCGAATAATCAGCGTCCCCCACTAAGAATTTGGCTAAAATAACCGAGTAAAAAAGTAAAATTAAGAAAATGACTTTTTAATTTTAATTTTATTTATTTTATTACCATAGCCCATCGCCCAGTCGCGGAGCCCCCTCCTTCTCTCGCCGACATGAGCAAGAAGAACTCTCCATTGCGGAAGAAAGCCCTCGAAGGCCTGGTTCAATTCATAACGAAAAGTTGGGAGTCCAACACGATTGGGAGGTGGCTTGATCGGGGACGGCACGATTGCGATGGCTGGGTTCGCGAGGTGGGCGTCGCAAGTGGCTAGAGTTCTCAAAGTGGGTGGCGCGATTGGCTGGGGTTCTCGAAGTGGGCGGCGTGATAGGGATGGGGCTTGGCTGGGTTTGCTTAGGTGCAATGGGTCGCGGGTGGGGATAGGGATAGTCGGCGGGATCTCCGGTAGGGATGGGCGGCGGGCTCACATGTTTGGCCATGAAAACATGAAAATTGATTAGGGGGTTTTGGGTTCCTTTTTTTTCGTTTTTCTTTTTTCTCAAAAAATCATTTTGCAAAAAAAAAAAATTTGAATTGTTATTTTATGAATAAAGTTTGTCTATTAAATTATTTTTACAAAGGCCTCTCCCCCACTCCAGAAGAATTAAGGCCTGTTCATTTCGCCGATTCGAGTTTAGAATTTGAGTTTTGCTACAGTAAAAAGTTCTCAGAAACAATCACATCTAACTTTTTGCTACAGTAAAAAGCTTTCACATAAAATCACATCTCAACTCGAATTACAAATTCGAATCAACGAAGTGAACGGGCCCTTAGAAGTTTTATTGGATATTTTTATGACTTAGTAATTCGACGGTTTTTTTTTTTTTTTGATTAAAATCTTGGCTTCATCATTGATCGGTCTTTTTCTTTACATGGGTCGGAGTTGGAGTCATCCAACATCAAGGTCAGGCTCCGAATTATTTCAATTTCGCCCGGACAAAGAAAAAAGAAAGAAAAAAAATGACCAAATCCCTAGGTATTTTTAGTCCCAAAATAACCCCGTACATTTCACTAATTCGAGTTTAAAATTTAAGTTTTGCTATTGTAAAAAGTTCTTAGAAACAGTCACATCTAACTTTTTTACTACAGTAAAAAAGTTCTCACATAAAGTCACATCTCAACTCAAATCAACGAATTAAATGGACCCACATTTTTTTGTTTGGTATTTTCTTTTTTAACATTATTCAATACGCTAATATATCGGTAAGTCAAATTTTTTATCCGTTAAATCTATATAAAATTACATAAAAATTAAAAAATATATAAATTTAACGATTAAAAAAATATGACTTATTAGTATGAACGTCATGCTTACGGGAGACTCTCTCTCTCTTTCTTTCTTTCTTTCTTTCTTTTTAATGAAAAGTTTAAAAGAAAAGGTTGGCCCTTTTATCTTAACTGTGGTGCGGACCAAGTCACCAGCGAAGAAGACCACGCGGCAATGAAGACAAAGAAACACATTCCTTGTGACTGCAGCAAATTGGAGCTGACTGTAATTTAAAAAAAAAAAAAAAAAAAAAAAAGATAGTGGCTTGTAGTTATCAAATATCAAACATCAATACGTTTCAGTAAAATTACAATATATTCCAATAATATTTTGCATTATCAACATATTTCATGAATTAATAAAAAAATTAGAAATAATCCTTGTTTTGAATATTTTGTAGTGTCTTTATTATGTCATAATTATTACAAGAAATTATAATATAAACTATTACGATTATTGATAATTACTTTGATTATAAGAAGAAACTGACGTGATAGTAACTGAAAGGAAATAATCAAAATCAGTCCTATTCTTGAAATAGTTATTCATTTAGTGCAGTAAGAAAATGAACCCTAAAATCTCATTTTTCAAACATTACACAAAGGAAAAAAAAAAAAAAAAAAAAAAAAAAACTTAAGAGCCATAAAAACTTAGCTGCCATTTGACAAATAAAGCAAAATCGCTTTCAAGTCCTATTTAGGGACTGAAAAAAATAAGAACGTGTCCATGTAAAAAATAAATAAAATGTATTACAGTCTCTTTCAAATATATATTTAACTTTAGAAGTTAAAAAAAAAAAAAAAATTTGGAGAGTGGGGGGCAGAAGGGGGCCCAAATCCATGATGAAATGCATGCCATTCTCGGAGGACCCATTAATGAAGGGGAATGAAAGCGCATTTGACCGTCTTTTACTTTCGGTGAGAGTTTTGAAACATCTTAAGCGTCACGGCGATAGGATAGAGAGCAAAGTATTTGATTAGACCGGGGACAAAATGTTATGTTTTGTGTCGTGTGGAAATGAATACGACTTCCTTTCTTTTTTTTTTTTTTCATCTTGTTCATCTTTACGACAAAATTCATCATGGGTGTCCCGGATCTTTGTCTAATTCACTTGTGCTTCAGCATTATTATTTCTATCTTCTTATTCCTTTTCCTTTTTCTCCCATTTGTTTGGAACAGTTCCTTTAATTAATTCTCTCTTTCACTTTCCTTTATTTCAAAATCCCCTTTTAAAATATTCTCAGTTGGGTTTTGCCTTTTTTTTTTTTTTTTTTTTTTTTTTTTTTTTTTTTTTTTTGGGGTCTTCTTGATTTGTTATGGTAAAGAAGTAAGCAACGTAGGCCTAGAAATTCAACTTTGATTTGCAAATCAATGTATTAATTAAAAATTTATAAATTTGCAACAGGAAGGAAAATAAAAATAAAAAAAAACCCATTTAAGTAAGGGAGAGGTTAGGGATTAGGCACGGTTAGATGCAAATTTCGAAGAGAAGCACATTCTTTGGTGTTGGTAATCTTAAAAGTAGGATTGCATTGAAAGAGCTTTTAATCCTTGAAAACTTCAAAGATCCCAAGCTAGGAGACTAGGTCCACGTTGAACAATATAAAAATTAAAAAATAAAATAAAATAAAATAAAGGTGTCAAAAAAAAAAAGGGGGTAAGAAGCCAATAAATCCCACGGACCATAATTATGTGAATGGCTAGTAACATGTTAACTAATCATCAACCAAAGTGGAAAAGTAATTCCCTAGACTTTTTTTTAATTAAAAAAAAGTAATTCTCTCCCTAATAGAGAAACGCTTTGTTGTTTAAAAATAAATTGAGAAATTTCGGACAGTATAAAAAAGAACACTATTTAGATCAAATGTTTGTTAAATCGGTTAATTTTATTTATTTTGTTATTTTGATGTCATTTTAATCAAATTAAACATGGATATAATAGCTTTACCTCAACTTCCTTTATATTTTTAATTTTATTATTCATTTCAATTTTCCGTGCTTAAAACAAAATTTAGATATAAAAAAGAACTTGCAAAATAAAATTGAGAGAGAGAAGAGGAAAAGATTATTAAAAAAAAAAAAAAAAAAAAAAACCCCTCTAACTCAAACCTTTTTCTGTTATTAGCCAAACTCAAACTTTATGATATAGAAACAGTCTTGAATCCAAAACCCCAGGAACCAAGTTGCCCCGGAATGTTGGCCTAGAGAGAGAAAACCGTAAATTTTAAGCATCTTGAGAACCATAACTCGACAATTTCCACACCATCTAGTTTTGTTGGTCTCCCAACCCACCGGCTCACAACAATTAACGCGCAGAACACAACAGAAGTTCCCAAGTATTTGCAAGCTCATTGCATATTTAATGCAAGCAGTTTTAATGATAGAAAAAAAAAAAAAAAAAAAGAAAAACTTTCTACTAATTGTTTCTTCTACATATCTTAGCACATTTCAGCCCCACAAAAAAAAAAAAAAAAACGTACAGTTCTCACCCAATAGTTCCAATTTCAACCAGATGAAAAAGAGAGACAGAGAACAACATCAACAATGACATTACATTTACACTATACCCTTTCTAAGCGTTACATCGTCAGAAAAGAAAAATTAAAAAAAAAAAAAAAGAGAGGGAGGTGCACTATTTGACTGAGATTAAAGTGTTTGAATTGGTTTTTATACACTGTAGATTGTTGAGAATAAGAATTATGGAGAACCAAAGCTTTAAAAAAAAAAAAAAGATGAAAATCCCCCGCAAAGATCAGTAAAAAGATAACCCACAAAAAAAAACCCCCAGAAATCGTTCGAGAAACATTATATAATCTAGACAAAAGAAATCTCCTAAAATATACCTGAAATTCTGACGAGTTTCAATAATCAGGCATGAGTTGACTGATCTTTCCCTCATCAAGAGCCATTTTTCTCTCCGTGATCTTCAACCAAATGCAAACCCCAGTGAAGCTGAGAACCAAGCTCGCGAACCCACTCCCCAATCCGATCCCAACAATCGCAAGCACCGAAAGCCCCTTGTTCTTGAGCGGCGGGGGCGGGGAGCCGCAC
>NW_010365777.1:57959-132484 GCF_000414095.1 Morus notabilis
CGAAGCCTTTTGTTTCTGGCGCGGGGGGAGCGGGTAGCCGTACAGATCCTTGTTCCCCTCAAACGACGACGCGTTGATCTTCGGCAAGTTCCCGCTCCGGTTGGTGAGCGTGGCGGGGATTGGCCCCGACAGGCGGTTGTTGGACACGTCGAAGGCGGAGAGGCGTAGCAGAAGTCCCAATTGCTGCGGAATCTGCCCCGTCAGAAGGTTGTCGTGGAGGTCGATCACGTTGAGGTAAGCGCACATTGTGAGCTGCGGAGGAATGGGCCCGTTGAGGCGGTTCGACGAGAGGTTCAAGACTGCGAGATTGACGAGGTATTGCAAGTCGGTCGGGATAGGGCCGGTGAGCGCGTTGGAGGAGAGGTCGAGGGCCTGGAGATTGGTGCAGTTGGCGAGGTACGGGGAGATTGAGCCGCGCAGAGAGAGGTTAGTGAGAGAGAGCTTGTAGATTCGGCCATTGTTGCAGGTCGCGCCCCGGAGGTACGAGGTGAAGCCGTTGCAGGGGTTGGCGAAGGTCGCCTTCGTCCAGTTCTGGAGCGACCGAGTCGGGTCCTGTATCGACTCGCTCAGGTGAGTCAGGCACGCCTCGTCGCTCGGATCTGACGACGTCGTACGGAGGGCGGCGCACGTTAGCACGCTCGCCAATAACGCTCTCCAAACTAATCCTCCGCCGCCGCCGCCGCCCTTCATCGGATTGGATTTAGTTCTAGAGAGAGAAAGTTAGGGGCAGAATATTTTTTTCTCTCTTTCGTTAATTATTTGTTCTTCTCCATATTGACGATGAACAATTTTTTTTTTCTTCTTTTTTCACAGGCTCTGCATATATGTTTTCTATTCGGTTAAATAGGTGTACTAAAAAACAATGTTTGGGTAGAGTGAGTGTGTGGATGTATTCCGTGAAAGATATAAAAGAGGAGAGAGAGAGAGAGAGAAGAAGGCAGTGAGGGGGAATTGGTGAAAAGGAAAGTAGTAGACACGAGTGAGTCTTGGGGTTGGGTTGGGGGGTAATCTGCGCACACGAAAGGCGCAAGACAGGCCCATTCAGATTGGGCACTTTCGTCATTTCGTAACTCAGCTTCTCCTTCTCTCCCCTCATTTGATACGTTCAGGGAAGTGGGAAAAAATATATAAATATATATAAATATAAATAGTACAATTACGCGGAGACTCCTCCTCGACCCTCGTTTACTTTTCAATGTTGCGACCTCATCTGTGTTGGACCATCCGTGACCGTCCGATCTAAATACTTTATGTGGTGGATTTTGATATCTGGTTCCTCCCTAGCCACTCGTTGTGAGGCACTTTCATATTTTGTCTCTGAGACTTTCGCTCCCATTGGGTTTTTGGATCATGTGGCGATACTCTACCTTCATTAAGTCACCGCAAGTCCTCCACTCTAAAGAGGAAATTGTGGGCAGAATGAGAAGATTCCTACTGTAGACTACCAAAAGAAAAATAAAGTTACTCAAAAGTTTACGTGACCGTTTAGTTTGCTGATTTAAATTTTTAATTTGAGTTAAAATGTGACTTTATGTTTAGAGTTTTTTATTGTAGTAAAAAGTTAGATGCGACTGTTTTTTAAAACTTTTTACTGTAGTAAAATTCAAATTTTAAACTCGAATCGGTGAAATGAACGGAATCTATGTTTACGTTAGATCTATAATAAAACTTTATGTTCATTATTTTGTATATTTCTTCTGTTTGGTGTGGTAAAAAACTGACTCTATCAGTAAAGAGATCATATTAAAGAAACTCTCTAAATTCATATAAAAAATTATTTATTCTGTGTATTTTTTCATTTTGATGTGAGTTTAATCATATAAAATGGCTATAAACGCGGATTATTAAAAGAGCATATTTAGTATACGAGTTATGCTATAATATAAACTTATAGTTTTAATTTTATTACAGTGTTGTTCTCTCGTTAAAAATTTAAACTTTAAAAGTCATAATCAAAAACTCTAATTTGAACTTATATACCAAATGAGCGAGAACTAAGATATGCATGATAAAAATAAAAATAAAAATTCTCGATGATATACAATTTTATTTCCCTCGATGAAATAATTCTATTTTTCAATTCGTTTAATAATATTCATTAAAAAACTATTTTCTGAAAGTTGTTTTAAAACTAGTTTAGTTTTTTCTTGGGAGAAAGAGAAAAATAGGTCAAGACTTGAGATAAATTAAAATTAATAGGCCAATAATTTACATAAGTTAATAAACAGGCCAAATTACTGTTTTCGTTCATAACTTGTCTGGTTATGAACCATAACTTGATAAGTTATTGTCCATAACTTTTCTAGTTAGGAACCCTAACTTGACAATTTTATCCATAACTTATCTAATTATGAACCATAACTTAACAAATTATGACATATTAATTTCTATAATTAAAAATTGACTTATATACTTTCTTAAGCTTTTCATATTAACCTATTTCTTATTATTTTCTTTTTTTCTTTTCCTTTTCCTTTTCATTTTTTGCTGAAAACACAATCTAGCCTCGAATCCCGTTTTCTTCCTTGTGTATAAATTTATGCGTTATTCCGTTTTCCGTATTCAATTTGTACAAAACAGTACAAAAATTGAAAACTCAATCGGTACAAAATAGTACATTAAAATAAAAAAATAAAAAAAACCTAAGATTACCGACCGGTGACAGTAGCTATTAATGTGAAATGTGGATGTCTTTGCCAAACTTCCTTTTTAGGCGTGTCATCAAAATCACATTTCGGTGTCCTACCGAAGAATCATAATAAAAAAATCATAAATTGAATATTAAAAAAAATAATGAAAAAACCATAAATTCTGTGCTGTGCAAACATATTTTTGATATAATTGAGCTAACCCCAAAAAAGTTCTTGCATGCTAATTTTTAGTTTAAGGGTACCATATTTGTCATATTAAGTTGATTTTTTTCAGTAAATAATCTTGCGTATAGTGGTGCTATTAATTATCTATTTATACCATAAAAAAACTACCTATTTATTGCATTTAAAAAGGAAGTGCAATGGAAAGTGAAAGACAATAACGTTGGTCGAGTTGAATTTTTTTTTTCAAGAAAGAAAATTTAAAAAAAAAAAAAAAGCATTGTTGGTGGAGTTGTCCTGATTAGAATTGATGGCTATGTATTAATTTTTTTTTTTTTTCAAGTCTTGGTCAAACTTAGGAATTCCTTAGTCAACGTAATGCTCACTTATTTAGGGAATTGGCTATGCAATAATCTTCTTCACGAGATGCTTGAGCACTGAAATTCTTCTATTAAAATATTAATAACTAATGGGGTTACGTAAGTAAGCTTGTCAGTAAAATAATAATAACAATAATAATAATAATAGTGATAAGATTACCGTTTAGTTTGTTGATTTGAGTTTTTAATTCGAGTTGAGATGTGACGTTATGTGAGAACTTTTTACTGTAGCAAAAAAGTTAAATTTAACTGTTTCTGAGAGTTTTTTACTGTAATAAAACTCGAATTCTAAATTTAAATCGGCGAAATAAACGGGCATACTTTTATACCGTAGTTTCCAACTTTCTACACTTTCGGCAATATGAAAGTATATACACGTAACACGATCTATATGGGTTTCATTGATTTCGATTTGGACTTTTGATACATGATTTTCCACGTATTCATTGTTTGTCACACATTTTTTTCACGCTAATTTCCACCTAGCTATTACTTTTTAAAAGAATTTCCACGTGTTTATTCACCCTTTTCTTACAACTACATATTTTTATAGTTTTTACCAATTAACAATTTAACAGTAAATATAATATACATTTCCTCTTCGAAAAAGAATATACCACATATATTCATCACTAGAAAAAAGAGAGTGAAATAAAGCGTGGGAAACAAATAGTCCAAAAATTACAATATTTAATTTTTAAGGGATTCTCTAATAGAATTAGAAAAAATAACTACTGATAATTTTATATTTTCAGTCGTCATATTTATATTAAAAATTATATATTCTGTATATTTTCTTAATCTGATATGATTTTAATTAAATCTAATAGTTATAAGTTGACACTATTAATAAGACAATCTTATCAAAAGAACTCTCTTATTTTTTTTATATAAAATGAGGATATAATTATTTATTGACAAACACGCGGGTGCATCAATCAATATGCCACGTTGAACCAAGACATTGACCTGAAAACGACCAAATTTGTTTTCAGCCTAAATTTGTAGCAAAATGTTTTTGTGTGCTCCTTTTTCAAAACAATGTGAATTTTGCACTTTTAAGATAGAACTTAAATGCCGAACGATTTTAAATGAGAGAGATTCTTTGGTACGTGTAGCGTATCGGTATATTATATTTTTTAAACCGTTAGATTTACGTATTTTTTTAACTTTTACGTGGTTTTAGACAGATCTAACGGATAAAAAACTTAGTCTATCGGTATGTTAGTGTACCAAAGAAGGTACCTTTAAAATCTGGTCAAAAGTCAAATCAGATTGAAAAAATAATACAGATTTGGTTGCTGATAAACAGAGAACACTGGTGTTTTCAAAAAAAAAAGAACACTAGAGAAATTTCCTAATATATTTTCACTTCCTTTTGAAATTATGAATAAATTCAAAATTAAGACAATCTAAACATTAATAGTGATGCGTATGACCTCAAATTATAAGAAAAGTTGTGATCCTAATAAACAATTAGTTCCACCAATAAATTTTAATAACACATTTTAAGAGAACAAAAGTATGCCAGATTTCAAAATCGGACACACAAATAGATAACCAAGAATCAAGTATATACACATTTTTTTAACAAAATCTCTGCAATTGATGGCAAAATTCGATTGATTAAGATCAAGAAAACCATAACATCGAGTCTAATACAAAACACCGCTAAGCATTAAAACCAGCAGATTGAAAACTAAACCTAACACTAAAAAACGAGACAAATACACTACTAAATTAGGGTTAAGAAAAATATTATTATAAACCAAAACATAAATAAAATTAAAAAAAAAAAAAAATTAAAAAAAAAAAAAAATTAAAAAAAAAAAAACTCCGAAGTATTGCAGTCATAGACTTCAACAATGAGACGAATAACAAAAAAACCACCAAAGAAATTAGTAGAGCTCGAGAGACAAAGAGCACAATGCGCCACCTGAATAGTGGCATGTGAACCCACACTTCACTACCATATCAAAAAATACCCTTAGACGTCCCAACCCCTCTCACTTGTTTTTCTCTAGGACCTTCAATTATAGGTATCCTTTTCATTAATATCTAACTCAAATAGGGCACTATCAATATGTTTATATGCTTTGCTAATCGTCAATAAGGGTTGGCTAATTAATGAGAACTTTTTTTTTTCTTGGCTAATCATCGAATGAAAATCATGATATTAGTTTGGTCCACTTTTTAGTCAAAATTCGGTGGGAGAATAAAAATCAAGCGTTGATTAACGTTTTTCTTTTATTGATGACGAAGGGTTTAGAAAGTAATAATTAGTTATTTAGGGCTCGCTTAGTTCGTTGATTCGAATTTTTAATTCGAGTTGAGATATGACTTTATGTGAGAACTTTTTACTGTAGTAAAAAAGTTAGATATATGATTGTTTCTGAGAGTTTTTTACTGTAGTAAAATTTAAATTTTAAACTCAAATATGTGAAGTGAACCGAGCCTTAAAACCAATAGCAAAGCTAAGGAAATTCTGAAGAAAAAAGAAGAAGAAGAAGAAGAAGAAGAAGCAATCAAGTAAAGATTGGGACAAACAAAGTTGGGCTGAGGAATCTCCACGTAGTTCCCTAAGCGGCCTGAAACTATGCGAAATATGTTTGTATTCCAATATCGTACCAAAAATGTGGTCCAAAACCAAAATGAAATGTTTCTGCCGAAGTAGGAGACACTAAAGGACCAAATTGTCTTTGGTCAAATTCAGAAATGATTTTGAAACTTGCTTTTCAATATTTCAGGTAAAGATCTTGTCTCAACTCAATAACTCATTGAACTTTTATGCCTAGCTGGAATTCTTCTTTGGTTCCTTTGTTTGGTTGATGATAGTTCATTAATTTCCTAATCATAACATTTCGGATTTGTATTTCAAAGAGAACTAAATACTTGTGAAGACCATAGCACCCCATGAAACAAATTTTATATTCAATTGAGTGGTCGTGCATTTAGTTTTATGGTAGCCATATTGACATCCAATCATTAGAATCTCACAATTTGAATCCCTCCATAAGGGAAAGAAAAAAAAAAACATAACTTTAAACATTTGTTCATGTGAAACTTTTCTAGTAAAATTAGAAAAAATAAATTACCGATAGTTATCTACTTTTTAAAATTATCTGTTATGCATATTTTCTTAATATGATGTGATTTTAACTATCCAACGGTTAGAAATTGATATTATAGATAGAGAGAGGCCCTCTGGAGAAAGTCATTTGTCCGTGAAGTGGACAAAGAATTGGACAAAAGATGTCCATCTTGGTCATAAATCCTATAATCCTAGGTTTGTCCTTTGGTTCTTTGGCTGCTTTAGTTCAAGTAAACAAACGAAACAAAACATGAGTGCCTACAGACCAACACACGGTTGGAGTGTGAATAGTGATTCAAGCATTGGTAGGGAGTCATGTAGACCAAAAGAAAGTGATATGTGTCCCATGGACCAAAGGGCCCAATCAAAACTATAACTATATATGTTCATATATGCGGTGCTAAAACTAGGGCCCCCTAACCAAAAATCTAGAGCCCCCACTCATTTTTTAGATCTTTCCCAAATTTCTCGCTCATCAAAAGAGACAAGTCAAGAACGTGCAATTTTCAACCCCGTTGGCATATTTTTTTTTTTCCTTCTTGGCCCAAAATAATGTCACTTCCAAAATCACACAAAAAAGATTTTGGAAGGGTATTTTTGCATTATGGTAGACATTTAGATGTAACGTGTGCGTTTTGTGCACGCGTGTGTGTTTGCGAGAAAGAGAGACAGCTGAATGTGACATTTGCTTACAAATTGACCTTAATTTCAAAAGGGGGTTACTTTGATTAAGAGAAGAAAATTAATGGCCTTATCTTTTGTACTTGCTTGGTAGGTGAGCAAAATAATTTAAAAGAAGGGAATGTGGTTACAGCTTGCTTTTTGGCTTTCAATGCTCAACACAGATTTTTTTTTTAATTCTTTTTTAATAAGCATTAGGAACTTTTTCAATACCTTTTATTGTAATACAACATATGGTGATAATTGCAAAAGGAAAAAAGTCATGGCTGACTGCAACTTAAATAATGGATCAGATAGCATGTGCGTTTTGCATTCTTTTGTCAACCTAGGGCAATACTTACAGTATGGAAATTCCGAGCTTGAAGCTAGAGCAGAGTTGTAGGTTAGTATTAGGACTCGTTTAGTTTGTTGATTTGAATTTGTAATTCGAGTTGAGATGTGATTTTTTGTGAGAGCTTTTTACTGTAGTAAAAAGTTAAATGTAACTGTTTATGAGAACTTTTTACTGTAACAAAACTCGAATTCTAAACTCGAATCGGTGAAGTGAGCGGGGCCTAAGTCATGATTTCTTTTATAATTCAAGCTATGCATTTACTATTTATGAAGTATAGTTAGTAAATTAATTCAAATTTTTCTACATAAACGATATTCGAAAAGACTCGTTTGATTTATAGATTTCGACAAAAAGTTAGAACATAAATTTAAATTGTTTTAAGAGAAAACACTAACAAACGAAACTCTCTTGAAGTTGTTTTCATCTAATTGACCACAATAAGCATAATACAATCAAACCTCTCTTTTGCATAAAACTTAAAAAAAGCATTTCCATACATTTAGTACTTGTGCACGTGTTAGAGAATAACACTTAGAAATGTACTCATCGAACAACTCTGATACATTTTAAGAATAAAAAGTCAATTGTATGAGAGTACTAGATTATAAGGGTGATATTTATAATTATTTCTTCTTGTTTGTTACTACGACATAACTTGCATATCGTCATTGTTAGTTTATTGTGTTAGTTGGCTGTTTGGCAAACTAAATTTCTTTTGTAAGTAAAGGTCCAGAAAATAGTAACTAGAAATCATCATGGTATTCTGGATTGCTACAGTGGAGTTGGTGCATTGTGCAGATTAATTGTTGCTAACAGATAAGGAGAAGATAAAGCCAAGCACGTGAAGATCTCGATCTTTTATTTAAATTGTACCTGATCTAATTTTCTAAGGAAGTTCGGATTCAAAAATCAGGTAGGATAATCCGAAGGATTTGGAATTCAAATTTAAAAGAAGATCATGCAAATTACATCTGAGAGAATCATGGAGAAAAAGATAAGAAAAGATAAGAGAATCACTTTTTGAATAAGGTTCTGCGATCTTCTTTGTGAAGTGATAAAAAGGATTCTGTTACTGGAAAAAATGTGACGCTTTTGAATCAAATGAAGAAGGAATTTGAAATGAGCATGGTTGGTGAGTTGAATTATTTTCTGGGATTGCAGCATCTTTATCTCCCAAAGTAAGTATGCTCGGAATCTTGTGAAGAAATTCAGGCTTGAGCAGTCTCGGCATATGAGAACACCAATGGGGACTAATGACAAGTTGACAAAGGATGCTTGCAGTATTTCTGTGGATCCGAGTCTCTAGAGAAGTATGATAGGAAGTCTTCTCTACTTGACTGCTAGTAGACCAGACATAAGTTACAGTGTTGAGGTGTGTGCCAGATATCAAGCTAATCCTAAGGAGTCACATGTAACGGCAGTCAAGAGGATTATTCGCTATGTAAGTGGGACGACTGACTATGGTATTTGGTATTCCAATGATACTAATTCTAGTCTTGCTGGATTTAATGATGTAGACTGGGTTGGAAGTGCTGATGACAGGAAAAGTACTACTGGAGGATGTTTTTATCTTGGAAACAACCTGGTCTCTTGGCACAGCAAGAAGCAGAATTCCAATTCACTATCTACTGTCGAGGCTGAATACATTGCTGCAGGAAGCTGTTGTACACAACTGGTGTGGATGAAACAGATGTTGAATGATTATGGAATCCCACAAGAATTTTTGACTATATACTGTGATAACTTGAGTGCTATCAATAAATTAAAGAACCCAGTTCAACATTCCAGAACAAAGCACATTGATATTCAGCATTACTTCATTCGGGACTTGGTGGAACGCAAAGTCATTCATTTGGAGTACGTCGCAACAGAAAAATAATTGGCAAACATTTTTACAAAGGCATTAGATTTAGTAAGGTATGAGTCATTACGGTCTACTCTGGGGATATGTGTTATGTAATTAATAAAAATAAAAAAGGGTCGGGAAGTTAAATAAAAAAACAAAAAAAAAACTATTCATCTTCTTCTTCTTCACCACAAATCCCGACCATTTAGACCGAAACCTAGCCTAAATTTTTTTTCCCCAAAATTTTTTTTCTGCAATAATGGTGTCTACTAGAAGCAGCTCCAACGCCAAAATTGATGCAAATGTTGAACGCTTAAGGAAAGAAATTCAAGATCGTGTTCTCGCAGCTATGCAAAAACCCACATCATCGACCTCAACACCTCCGAAGATGAAAAAGAAACTGCCTCCGCCCAAGTCCGCCTCTACGAGCCGTTGTAACACTCTGCCCAATGATTCAGAGCCGACGCCTCTCTCCGTGATTCGGCCGTGGTAGATGGTTCCTTACCATTTGCAATATGAGAAGAATCTTAAGGAAGAAGCACAACCGCCGCTAGGTACTTCTCAAGGATCCCCAACACCGAGTGATTTCTCAGTTTCCTTATCGCAATCACCACCTACATCTCCCACATATCCGAAAAGCGCAAATCAAGATAAGCCCCATGATTCTCCACCAGATCTTCGAGACGATAGAATGCGTCCGATTGATCTAATGTCCGCTCCTCCGCGGCCTGGGTTTCCCACTTAGAAATCAAGATTCCCTTTGTATCCTGCAGGGCTCAAAGGAAAGTTTCCCACTCGCATTGCAGATGAAATTCCACCACAACCATCCAAGAAGGGCCCAGTTGCTGAAGACAGTGACTCCTCTTTTCAACCCGAAGAGGAGTAGGTAGATGCTGAGGACCTTGGTGACAATGTGGGTCAGTCGTGTCCTAAGTCTCCCGTTGGTCCAAAGAAACAGAAGAAGCATTCATCTCCAGTGTGTTCAGCAAAACAGAAGACGCCCTTGTCTCCAGTTTGCCTAAAGAAACAGAAGCAGTTTTTAGTTCCCGCATGTTTGAAGAAACAAAAGAAATCATCCGCAGTTCCCGTAGGTTCTAAGTGAGCTACCCAAGCCAGCATAAAGTTTCCAAAATCTGGTAAGCCTATTAGTCCTTCTACATCATGTCCAGCTCGGAATGATTCACTATGAAATGTAATGTCAAAAAGGAAAATTCACTCTAAGCGACTAATAAATCTAATTAAATATGAAGAATTGGGACTAGTCCAGCTTTTAAAAGCACAGAATCTATATGGTATTGTTTCGCGAGTTCAGCCTTTTGTCAAGAATATTGTGATAGAATTTTATGCTAATCTGCTCAAAGTTATTCGAGAGCCAAATTCTGATATGTTTCACACCGTATATGTTAGAGGAGTAAAGTTTGAATTCTCCCCAAAGGTGATTAATGATTTTTATGAAAGTCATGTGGAGACTGTGAATCTAGAAGTTAATTATAATAAGGTTGTTACTGAACTAACTGTTGGTGTTCGTTGTCAATGGCCTCTTGTTAAAAGTAACAATTTTCCTGCTGCAGATCTAAGCTTGAAGTATTCAGCTCTACAAAAAATTACAGTGGAAAATTAGCTCCCATGTTTTCATACTACTGGTGTGCACAAACAACTGGCCGACGCCCTGTATTTTATTGGCACATGAGTCCCCATTGATATTGGATAACTAGTCTTTAATGAGATTGTTGGTCATGTAGAGGTGATAGCGTCAAAAGCAGCACTTCCTTTTCCATCCGTGATATATGGAGTCTTAATGTCACAAAAGGACATCAAGACAGCAGATGATGTGTTGGAACCGTTGAATCGACCATTTAGAGTGTCTTAGAAACTCCGTGAAGGCAATCATGTGAATGACGTGTAGGGGGAGTATGATAATAATGAAGTAGAGATTGAGGGAGAGAGTGTTTTAGAAGACTTTGCCGGTAATATGGCCTCTGGATCGGGTCTAAAAACTGCTGCTGCTGAGAGACATCGCACCATTTTGTATCTACAAAGGGAGTTGGCCCGGCTCATGAAGAAAGAAAAACTCCTAGCTCAGGAACATAAAGAAGTTATTCAAAGAAAGAAAAAAGCTACTGCGTTCCTGGCCGATTTGCTTGCTACTCCAGCCGTTCCCAAGATAGCCTCTGCATCTGCTCCAAAATGAAGGTCGGTATGTTGTGTTTGTCCTTTGGCTTTGTTTTGTCAAAAAGGGTAAGAAGTGTCTTGTGCTTATATTTTTTTGTTGGTTATGCGTTTTGTATTTTCTTTGACCTTTTGTGCGTAGTTTTTAGTTTTGCCAGGGGGAGTTTGTTAGGTTATTATGTTAGCTGGCTGTTTGGCAAACTAAGTTTCTTTTGTTAGTAAAGGTCCAGAAAAGAGTAACTAGAAATCATCATGGTATTCCGGATTGCTACAGTGGAGTGGGTGCATTGTTTAGATTAGTTGTTGCTAACAGATAAGGAGAAGATAAAGGCAAGCACGTGAAGATCTCGATCTTTTATTTGAATTTGTACTTAATCTGATTTTCTAAGGAAGTTCGGATTCAAAAATCAGGTAGGATAATCCGAAGGATTTGGAATTCAAATTTAAAAGAAGATCATGCAAATCACATATGAGAGAATCATGGAGAAAAAAGATAAGAAAAGATAAGAGAATCGCTTTTTGAATAAGGTTCTGCGATCTTCTTTGTGAAGTGATAAAAAGGATTCTGTTACTGGGAAAAATGTGACGCTTTTGAATGTGCAGAAATTTCTAGAGGGTGTACTGTTGAGAGAAGATATAACTTGTTGAAAAGTTCCGCGCCCTGTTCAGTGATGAAAGTATGAACAACTGAAGGGAGTTCAGGAGTTGAATGTGAAGACGTGTGGTACATGCTAAACAGAGTCATTGTGCGATTTCATCACAGCGGCATCATAGTCTAGGAGTCCTTGAGTGAATAAGTCCATCAGTGTGTAATTCTTAAAGTATAGTGAAACTGTTTACTGTCTGGGCATGGCCCCGCAGAGTAGGTGTACACACCGAACTGCGATACCATATTACGTGTCTATTTATTTTCTGCACTATTGTTCTTCGTTGGTTAAGTTGATAAGTATAGTAGTGTTCCAGATAGTGTTCCAACATCATCTGGAACATCAGACGTAACATCAGATCTAACAGTCATATATGTGCAGGTAAAACAATGTCTTTTAACAAGACAAATAGAACACACTACACCCTACAATGTCACAATTCCATACATGTTAGAATGGGGGCTAATTGTATCATCAACCATGGGTGACATGTAACATTTTTCATATATTTACATTGCCAAATAACGCAAGCAATTAGGAATTATCTCCAAACAATTTGATTAGAATTCTAACCCTTCTGCGCATGGGCCTGAAGGACAACAATATATGTACCTTTTTTGTAGCATTAGTATGTGTAACGCCAACCTTTTTCTTTAACAGATTAATGAGAAATTTAACGGTCTAGTATGATGATAATTAGATTTTATGATATTTAAATTAAGTAAAATAATGTTTCTATCTAGTTATGTTGCAGGTGATAGCCGTACGTGTGGGATCGATGTGCTCAAAGTGTTCGTGTCAAATTGTATGTTAAAACAGAATTTGATTTATGTTAGTGCGCTTTGCAATACAAATATGTTTTGTTGTTAAAATTTAGTTATTTTATGATTTTCAGATGACGTTAGGTGCCCAAATTAAATTATTGATTAAATTTTATGATGCCTTTTTATTCTACATTTATTAAATTAAAATTTGTTTACCACGTTTTAATTAATTGCTATATATATTTATATATAATAAGATATTATATTTGATTATTTTTATAATATATTTAAATATTATGTATATCTAATTTAAAGGTGACTTTCGGGTTGCACCCGAAGTCACCACAAGGATCTCGGCAACATAATGTTGCCAAAATATATATACTATAAATATATAGAATTAAAAAAAAAAGAGTTTCCTATTAGGTTTTGACCTAAGAGATCTGTATATACCAAAAGTATTTTAAAAACAGAAGTAGTAGAAAATAAGCCAATATGAAAAGCTTAATAAAGTATATAGGTCAATTTTTAGTTATAGAAATTAATAGGTCATAACTTGTCAAGTTATGGATTATAGTCAGACAAGTTATTGACAAAAACCGTGAATTATGGACAATAACTTGTCAAGTTATGGTTCATAACGAGACAAGTTATGAACAAAAACAGTAATTTGGCATATTTATTAACTTATGTAAACTATTGGCCTATTAATTTTAATTCATCTCAAGTCTTGACATATTTTCCTCTTTCTTCCTTTTAAAAACTCCATTTTAAAGTCTCTCTCACTTTCTCTTATTCTCGATAACTATTCTCCTTCTCTCTCCCTCTTCCTCCTCTCAATACACTTTTATGCCATCATTCAAAGAATTTCAAAGAGAGACTCCATCGCTCTCCATTCCCGAAACCAGTATTCTGTCTTTTACCCTCCTCTCTTTCACGCCACTTTAGAAGAATTCTTTGAGGGATTTTTACGTGCAAGCCATCGTATTTGTTAAGAGAATTCCAAAGGATTCAAGATAGGAGTTCTAATAGATTTGAAAATCTTCATAAATTATATGTGATATTCGTAGAATGGTGTTAAGGAGAATTCTAGGATTTGGTTTTGGTTGATGAATTTTATTATATGTTATGAGCATGCTTTTAATGAATTCGAATTCAAATATTTTTAATTCCATGATGTTACCATTATATCAAAATTTTAGGCTTTTATGAATTACCAATAGTTTAATAATTAATTTTGATTCAAGGTAGGTTAAGGTCTCTAGAATCTGTGAATCATATGATCTATGAATTCCAGAAGGTGTAGAAGATTGATGTGATTATATGTTATCATAGTCTGGTAATTTTTATGGAATTTTCTAAACATATTTTAATTATTATGAATTTTACGTTTGAGGCTGTTCACTAGTTGACGCATGTTGATAGATTTTGTAACGTGTATTGTAAAATCCGTTTTATATGCTAACTGAGATTATTTTATTCTAGAAAACTTTGAAGATCATTATGGATTTGTTCGTCATGAGTATACAAAATTTTTAGCCTCTGATCATGTTTAGATTTTTAATTAAAATTTATTGACCATGATGTTCTCTGTGAACTTTGGTGTTTGGCTGATTTGGTTGACAGATTTTGAAAATTATAAAATCACTGCTCCTTAGGGTTTTAATTTGAGATAAAATTTATAGTCATGCTATTATATGTTGATTTTATGTTTTCCAAGTTTTAGCTAGAAATCATTTATGTAAATTGAGTTATAATTCTCTAAGTAAATAAGGGTCAAGGTTTTCTAATTTTATGAATCAGGATTTTATGTGAATGAAAGTAGTGCTATGATGATTGTATAATTATGTAATGATGATATGAGATACGTTATGCTATGATTCAATGTCTCAATAATATGAATATTGATTTTCAATGTTATTACGGAATGATTTGACATGAACACCTAAGAGGAAGAGTACGTCGTGAATCGGGGCATCCGTCACCTTGTACAACAAAAAGGTTCAGTAAGCTAGCGAATTAAGTAGGTACATTCTCACCTGCAACATGATAAAAGCTTATAAAAATATTAAGGAATATTTTATGATTAAAGATTTATAAATAATATATTCTTCTCTCAAGATCATTTTACGACAAATTTCACAGGGATGTTTTCATGATTAAGATTTTACTATTTATGACAAGTTTTAAAGAAAACTTATATATATATATATATGTATGCGTTGCACAACCTATGTTTATATTTATGATGTCCTGCTAGGAGGACTGTCCCGCTAAGTGGACTTGTCATGATTGATTTGGGATTAGCTACCTCACTCCTTTCATGACGGTGCGTTAATAATGTTAATGGTGTAAAATTTGGGTCCCTAAAGATAAAATGAACAAAGTTTTAATATGGAAATTTTAAAAAAAAAAAGATATGTTATATATATAAATGTGTGCGTCATGCACTAATATGATGATGATTATGTTACGTTTTCATTTAAAACTCAAATTGTGTGTGTGTGTTTGTTTTTTTGTTTTTTTTTGGTGAGATAAGGAAGTGTACTTACTGAGCTTTTGCTTACTTAAGAATTATATCATGTTGTAGATAAGGGTAAGAAGCAAGTTGTTTAGGATGGAGTGGCGTGTGTGCAAGTTGAATTGGAAACGGAAAGACACTACAGATGATGTTTAATTTTTAATAAGCTTTATTTAATTATATTCCACACTTTTAAATTTTAAGACTTCAGTTATTTCTAAATTTTTTGAGTTTTTAGAATTAAAGTAATTATGTTTGCTTCACGTGCTTTTATTTCGCTAGCTGATTGATATTTAGACTTTTTAATTAGTCGTTTATGAATAAACAGTTCGCTTTTAGTGATTTTTTTTTTTTAAAAAATTACGTGATTTCTTGGGATATATATTTAAATGTATTATCTATTTATATTGAAACTGTTTAAATTAATAATGTAAGTAACCATCATGTGACGTCCGTAAAAGGGCGTTACAAAGTGGAATGGAATGCAAGCTTTCTAAATCAATAGTTCGTTTGAACTAGACTTTGGTGGAATTATGCTCGACAAAACCATCTCTTGTGTCTGTTTAGATGTTGATTTCCAAATAAAGCTAATACACATTCGCAATATTCCCAACTATTTAAAAAAAAAGGATAGAGAGAGAGAGAGAGAGAGAGAGAGAGAGAGAGAGAGAGAGAGAGAGAGAGAGAGATATGGAGGAATGTTTGGAAAGGGAAGCAAACAAAAGTTTGATTTGTGGTAGTTTTTGTTTGGGACACTTTTAAGGGCCCATGTTAAGTGAAGTATAAAAATCTTTTTGCCTGCCCTTTGAGGATTTGGTGGCACTGGCATTAATAAATCCAGAGCCCACAAAGAGGTGTCTCCGAATAATATCGAGCTGCTTTACGACTCAAAATAATTGGGTAGGGTTTATCAAATTTAAATCTCCATCACATGGTTTTATAATGAGCCATGTTTTATTTTCATAATTGAGAATTCTTTATTAGGTAAAAAGATAAAAGAAAAATATTACTATTCCTCGATTCGAACTTAGAACTCGATATATTGAAAACAACTCAAATACCTGTCGTAATATTTATTAGAGATTTGTAACTTTTTACCTACAATTTTTTAGTCACCAATTTAGTTACTTACTAAATGCATTATTTTCCTCTTTAAAAAATTCATTATTTATCAATTTGATTACTTAGCAAATCTATTATTTATGAACTTACAGGAAATTATTTATCTACAAACAGATTATTTACGTGATATTTACTATTTTATTAGGTTTCTACTTTAGTAGATATATTATTTACGTGACATTGAAAAACAAAATACCCAAATTAAAAATCAAAAATCCCCAATTTGAAGTCTAGATCTAATTTTGAAATCCACCCAAGTGAACCCTAATGCTGCCGCCATCGCTAGATGAATTCAAAAATGATGTTGTTGGAGAAGACGACCCGCCAGCTGCCAAAACCACGATAGAGAGATCGTGATAGTAGGCCGTTGCTCGTGATGGCGAGGTCGAGGGTAGGAAATAGTGATGGAGTCATGATTTATTGGTAGGGGGTCAATTTTTTATTTTTTTTAATCAAGATTATACTAACATGCATATATGTAATAGTTTTTGTTTATTAAACTAAAATGTGGAAAACTATTAATTTAAGAGGAGCTGAGTCTAATTTATACAGTTACCTACTATATTAAAATTAAAACCATTATATTAAAAAAAGGAAAAAAAAAATAAAAAAAAACTGGGGGGACCATGGACCCCCTCCGCCCCCCCTCCCTCCGTCATTGGTAGGAGAGTAGGAGGCTACAATGGGACGTTTCTAGAATTTTTGGAGTCTCGGATCCAAATTCTGTTATCAATTTCCTACCCCAAAAATAATGTCATTTATGTTGATTCTCCTATGAATGGGTTATTTCCTTCCTCTTCTTTTTAGTAGCTCGAAATTTGTCTTCAAAATCTTTTAGAGAAAATTATTAAATTTATCTTTAAAGTATATAAATCTAAATTTTTATCCTTTATTTTTTATTAATACTATTTTAACTAATATAGTTATTTAATTAAAAAAAATATAAATAAAAAATAATGACTCAAAATTCAGACCAATGTATTCTAGATGATATTTATCTCTTTTTTCTGGATCTTTATAAACAAATAGATTGTTAGATCAAAGATCCTGTATCTGAACATGGGCCATTATAGACCCACCGGGCCTTGGTTCTAGGTCCCTTAAGAAATAAATTGGTCACGAGCGATCACTTTCATGTACTTCTCATACGGCAACATCACAACTTGCGGGGTACGTGTGAATTGTGATTAAAAAAAAAAAAAAAAATACTGGTAAGATATGGTTTTTAAACAAAAATTTTGATTTAGGTATAGTATTTTTAAGCATAAAAATAAAAACAAAATAAAAAATTACCTTTTGAGAAAATAGTATCAACTAAGATAAAGTTTGAGAATTCAACAGAAATTGATAAAAAAAAAAAAAAAAAAAAATTAAACGATTGAAACCGGCTCTCACGTATAGAGTATTTTTGATGTCCCACCTTCAGGAGGGATATTAATTAGTTATGATGGGTCAATTCTTTTGTAGCAATAAAGGATAAAAGTATTTAAATTAGGACATTAGTTTTGTTCCTTTTCTTTTTTCTTTTTATAGCTACCACATTATATTCTTTTAGTGATATAGTAATTGCAATTGATTTAATGGTAATTACAAACGTGAAACAATTAAAACTAATGTTTTTAAAATATGCTTTTTATTTGTATGATACCTCTATAAAAACAATATGAAATTTATAGATAAATTGATTATAAGGACATTTAATTAAGAGTAAATAATGCCGTGACCCATAAATAAACTCGCTAACTAGTAATTAAGCTTCGTGACTGAATTAAGTTTAAACTTATCAAGATTCAAGAAAAGGAGGAAACGACAATTTATGAAGAAAAGAATGAATTCTTCATTATTTAATAACCTGTACAGTAAACAGCTTAAATAACTCAACTAAGCTATAATACTAGCCAATGTCTAATTGACACGTGTACAGCACTCTAACAAAACTAATTAGACGTAGGGCCACAAGAAACATGAGTTGTCATCTTCTTTCTGCTTCATACCTAGATTGATATTTTAAATGCGTTACCAAGTAATAATTAGGCTCTCTCTCTCGTGTGAACAAAAACCATATCCATTTTGAATTTCATGTTCAGGATCTCTCCACCAAATCTGCATAGTGCAATGAATTTCTGGACGATTCATATGTATAATAATATTATGGTCCAATGACAAAGACATCCATTTTCAGTTCGATCAAATTACATGAGGTTCTCAATTGGGCAGCAAATTATGTCCGAACAGTGTCCGTTGTCTCCCCTAGAGTACGAGACGCAGAGACACAGAATCTAAAGACTTGCCAAGAGCCTCATAATAGTTTGGCCTATTTTTTGCTTACAGCTAACTTACCACCAAGATTAATAAAAGTTGTTCTTTTCATTCCAACCACATTTGCTAAAATTCAATTGTCCTTTTTTTGAGAGAGAAAATAGCTGGACAGCATGAGGGTGTAAGAAATTGTTAGGCCTATCCTAACTTTCAGTCACATATCTTGCATGTCTTTATCGAATGCTTGTATATATGTCGGGTCTTTCTTTAATAAAATCTTTGTATCAGTAAAGTCAATTTTTAAATATAAATCTGATAAAAATCATATCAAATTAAAAAAATATATAAAATAAATAATTTGTAATACAGATTTGATAATTGAAATTATGATCTTTTCAGTAGTTTATTTTTTAGAGAAATTTCCATGTCTATATACTTCACACTTTATAAAACTAATTTTTTTTTCTTTTGAATTTTTTAAAGAGAAAAATTGCGATATTCATCATGCGTGATAATGACAACCAAAACATGTAAATCACTCCAGTGTCCTTTCAAAAAAAAAAAAAAAATTCACTCGAGTGTCTACACATTAATTTGTGTGTGATGAATAGCAATGTAAGGTTTATGGCACGTTTAATGCTTGTACAGAGTTCTAGTCATGAAAAGTTTGCTAAACAAATGTTAAAATGATTGGTTATAAGATTGCTACCTATTAATATGTGTGATCAAGTTATTATTTAGATTGTTTACTGCTTAATTAGCTTGAGTTCACACTGCATTAGTATAAAGATGACGAGTTTGCCACTTGGCATTTTTTTTGCCTTTTTTTTTTTTTTTGAAATGCTACGGGCCCCATTTAGTTCGCTGATTCGAGTTTTTAATTCTAATTGAGATGTGACGTTATGTGAGAGTTTTTTAGTAGTAAAAAAAATTAAGGGCCCGTTCACTTTGCTGATTCGAGTTTATAATTCGAGTTGAGATGTGATTTTATATGAGAGCTTTTTACTGTAGCAAAAAAGTTAGATGTGACTGTTTCTGAGAACTTTTACTGTAGCGAAACTCGAATTCTAAACTCAAATCGACGAAATGAACGATGTGATTGTTTCTAAAAGCTTTCTACTGTAACAAAACTCAAATTTTAAACTCAAATAAGTGAAATAAACAGAGCACATTCTCCGATCCCAATTATTGAGAAATAGAGTTTGAATATTTTTAGTTGGGCTTGTGTCTATTGGGCTCAATTTCGATGTTTTAGCTTGGAGAACATTGCTCAACTTACTGTAGTTTCCTTTAATACCTTTGGTTAATGGTTAATGTAGTTATTTATCTTTAAAGGATATTAATAAAAAAATATAAATATAAATATAAATTCATGCACTTTAAAATATTTATCTTCTTTGGGAGAATGAGATAAATTAGAATAAAAATAAATAATATGAATTTTTTGATAAGTTAACAAATAGTAGTAAATTCAAAATTTACTGAATACATCCCTTGCTAAAATTAGTAAATTCGGGATTTCTTCAGAAAAATCACCAAGATTCATATTATGTTACTAAGTTGGTGAATCAGTATAAAAAGGTTTATCAATAATAAACCATAGTATATCAATGATTGATACTACATAAAAAAAGAAGAAGGAAATTTACCTAAAAAAAAGGTTCCACCATTTACGTAAAAAAAAGTTGGACCATTAATTTAAAAGGGTGGCCAAAATCAGCCATCCACCTAATTTTTCTTAAAAATTAAAAGATAGAGTATTAATTAGCTACAATTTCTCGTTTTAGTTTCATATTTAGTAGTTAATTAGTACCTAATTATTCAACAGAAAGGTTTTTTTTATTTTAAAAAAAAAAAACAGCGAGAGGTTTCTTGTAATTTCATCTGAAAATGACATGTCGTTTGTTTCTTAAACAATTTCATCTAGAGAAACACGTTTGTCTTCATACTTTTTGTTGGCTTGAAGATTAAATATCGGAAGTACGTTCACCAGAAAACCATTATTCGTCCTTCCTAAAAACTGCAAAACATTGGAAATATACACGTCATTTTCTATTTCACCCGAAAACTAGCTTCGTTTTCTCAATACTTTTAAGCCTCGTTCAATACGCCCATTTAAGTTTTAAATTTGAGTTGAGATATAACTTTATGTGAGAACTTTTAACTGTAGTAGAAAAAGTTAGATGTGTTTTTTTATAAGAGATTTTAATTGTAATAAAATTAAAATTAAAAATTTAAATCGATAAAATGAATGGGACTTTAGTTTTCATCAAAACTTATGCCGTAAAAATTTCGCCTCGGAAAAAAAAGAAAAAACCCCGCTGTTTATAGTACTGAAATGATCACACTTCACATCACAGAAATAGCATGTCGTTTTATCAAATTTCAATTAAAAAGACGTTCTTTTGAATCTTTTCCATCAAATTAAGACTTTGTCAAATACCTTGGTTAGAGACAAATGAAAATAGATTTGTCTAGGTTTACACTGTTGGAAAAAATCTCAATGTCATAATTTTGGAAGTAGATTTCCTGAATCACAGGTTTTGAATATGGCGACGAGATAGAACATTAGTTACTGCACTCTTTTTCTCACGAGAGCCTACATATTCAGCTGATAATATGAAGTATTTAATTTTCACTTTTTGAGCAAAGAATTAATCTACAGAATAAAGAAACTATATATCAAAGCTCATAAACATACATCTTGGCATGTCTAATACTTCCATCTCTGCAGAGTAGACAGCAGCAAGTTTCATAGATAGAAACTGTAATGATCACAAAACAAGTTAACGTCTATCACATTATAAAGGATTTTAATTAGGAACAGATATAATACATCCTAATAAATTAAAATGAAAAACGTTTACAGACACCATATCACCAATAAAAAGTGCTCCCATCTATGAATCGCGTGTTGTGGAAACCTTACTAGGGCTCGTTTGTTTTGTGCATTTAAACTCATAGTTTTATAAATTATGTTACAGTGTTTTTTCTTACAAAAAATTTAAATTTCAAGTGCTAAAATTAAAAATTACTGATTTTAACGCATGAATCAAACCGATCCTACCGATCCTTAGATGTGGTTGGAATTATGCGTAGATATTCAGACAAAGTACTAAATGCAAACTTTTCATATTAAATAAACACACACATATATAAAATACCTTCACTTGTCGTTGCAGTGACTCCACGTAGTTGATTATCTCATCAAGCATTAGCGCCTTGCCGGTGATCTTTCATGTTAAAAAAAGACGCAACCGTTAAACAACATTATAAAAGAGCAAATATATACATGATCAATGAACTAAACCTATTTCAGATAATTAACCAACCTTACACCCTGGAACAAGATCTTGACCAAAAAAAAGAGAGAAAAGGCTAAATATTTCTCGGTAAAGTATAATATATAATGTAAATATACGAGTTGAGATCAGTTGTCTTGAATTCCCATCTCTTGGTTGTCCCACCAACACTATTTTTGACAAATCATTTAATTACTTGAATAATTTTATTACGTGACCAAATTGTTAAATCTATATGAGTTGTTAATGGGATAGGAAATTCGAGACAGTACATTTGAACTCATGCATATACATATTACATAAACGATATATACACATACATAGATATTATAAATATCAGAAAAACGTATCCTCTCAGCAAGGCTGTGACTCCTCATTTTCTGATGATCTTTACCCGTTGCTTCCCTATTTAGCAAAGCGCTTTTACCTTCTTTCACTTGTAATCAATTTGCCAATAATATGGGTGGGCCTTTTCTTTCTGATCTTCATTTTGCTCTTCTAAACCTTCTTTATAATTGGCACGCTTCTGCTTGCCGAAAGACCGTTATGCATGAAAAATGTCATAAACGTTTGAGAAATTAAATCCAACTTTCTAACCTTTAAGTAAGTCATGATCAGCCAACCTTTAAGTACTGATGAATATCATCATAAGGTTGACAGCCGTTAGAAGAGCAGAGTCTTTTGACGAACCATTTTTCTTGATCTTCATGGCCATAATTTCCCTGTGAAAGATCAGTGAAAAAACGACATGACTTGAGCTTGAAAGTAGTCCTAGCTACTTGTTGAAGGCCACAGATCAGGCATAATGTCGGATTTTTCAATATTAGATGGAAAATTCAGAAGGTTCTGAAACTCATTAGTGGAAACACATGCAAATTATTGTCAACCAACAACCCCAGGGCATTCCTTTTTTTTTTTTTTAATCTTTTTTTTTCCAAGGGAAATAATCAATTGTACGGACATTAATACTTGTTATTATTCTAATTTTGTGGAAGCAGAAATGATTTAACCAATAGGGAAATGATGGCCGGCAAAGTTAATGGCTGGTGGTTTTTACATGTTTCTTTTTGTTTAGACGTATTTAATATAATAAGCTATGTGACTTAGGGCAAACTAGGGTTAGGGCAAACTAGGGTTGTGACTAAGTTTACTGTTGGGTAGGGAATATCTTGAGGACTCAATAAAGAACCTTTTTTCTTTTTTTCGTTTTTTTTTTTTTTTTTTTTTTTTCTTTTTTTTTTTTTTTTTTTTTTTTTTTTTTTTTTTTTTTGTCCGGTGATAAATGAGGTATCCGATGTAAATATATGCACATTATATAATCTACAACAAGCATTATTCACTTCCTTAGCTGCAAGAAGGCTTAACTAGCTGTATTAATTCCATAACGAAACATATTATTTACTTTCTATCAATGTGTTTTGTCTTTTTGTAACATCAAATATTGGGGCCAAATCAGATTACTAGTTAGGTTGATAGGGGAAAGTAATAAAGAGAGGAAATTAAGTTAACCTCAGAGAAAAGTGTCAACTTAATAGTTTGTTTAGACACATTGGAGTCATTAATTATTCAAAGTATTGCTCTCGCTTATGTTTTATTCTTTCTTCTCTTTATCTCAAACTCTGTCATTCTTCCCAAATAGGATCCACTCACTTTTTCAAAACTAGAAAATCAACCTATGTGTTCTTAAAACATTGCAATATTACCTCCTAATTAGTTGCCTCCACTCATTTCTTAATAATTTATATATAGTCTATAAATTTAAAAGTTTGACATAAATCTCCCTAATTCCCCACTCAAATTTTTTTTAATTATTTTAGGTTATCATTTTTATATTCTTTTAATGGGATTATCATTTTATATACCCTTTTTTTTTTATTTCAAACTTAAATTTTATGATTAATCGTGCATGTTTCTTTCTCAAATTCTTAAAATTTGACGAAAACAGAATTCTCTTTAACTTTAAGTTCCTTCCTTATGATTAATCGCTCGTGTATATTTTGTACGTGTTTGCTTAAATTCCTTTACGTAATTTTCACAATTGAATGAATGGCTGTTTATGTAATTTATTTTTCATGTGTTTGATTAATATATGTTCAAATATGGACATTTTAAAATATAACTAGAGTATTGAACATGATTTATTTGTAAGTAATACTAGAGTATTTATCTTTTATATTAATACTTAGCTCTAGAATTCTATTTCAATTTAGTGCCTAACTGAAATAAATTTCTGAATCCGCCACTAATCTTCAGTAGGATTTTTCTTTTCTTTTCATTTATTTGTAGCTTTAATCTTTATATTATAAATGAAGGTAGGTCATGTCTACTTTGATCTTGATAAATATTAGTGACGAATTTCATCCATTTAGATGTTAATTTAATTGCGATTTTATTTTTTGTTTTACTTTTTGTGTGGTTTTATGTGGTTTTCGGCCACATATATATGTAGCTTCTAAAAGCAAGATCTGAAAGTTTTCAGTCAGAAAAAAAAAAAAAAAAATCAGGATCGATAGATTCATTACGATATTAGTTATCAGAGGAACTTACATTGAAGACGTAGGGCATTTTAAAAGATACAAATATTTATTTCTTGTAGAACTCAATTTTTTTCTCTTATCCAGAGTTATATATACACCAAATGAAATAAGTGAACAAAAAAATCCTCCGTGTTCTTTAGTCAAACCATTGATTTACTGTTTTGTTTATTATAATGGATGTTTTGATATATCCAATTTGGTATTTTTACGATACACGTCTAATTTAAAAAGGAGACTTGCTAACTGTCACAACTGCTCAAAAACCGTTGTGAAATCCAAAGTTAAGAAAAGTCTTGACTTATAACATGACATTATGTGTGTGTGTGTGGAATATCATGCAGTCCCTAACCTAATATTTTTTAACAGCAGTTTTAGCAAACTGTAATTAAAAGAGACACTTTTGATGATGGCTTTTCAGAAATCTATTGTTAAAAGTCTAAAGTTAATTGTCTTTGCCAAAAATATTTCATCGCTCAAACAATACCTCATCTATATATATATATATATATATTATCTATTTGTAAACATAGTTCGTCAAATATCCGTTTGGTGTATGGAGAGTTAAAAAATTCTCATATAATAATCCATAAATTGAAATGGAAAAGTTTGTGATAATTATACAACATTCATCAATTTCTCCAAAAGAAAGGTATTATAAATCCCTATTATCGTCAACAGTCAACGCAAAACACAAATATATGTATATATATATATATATATATATTCAAAATCATAAGCAATGTTTCTTGACAAACTATGACCAACATAAATCTAATCAACAAATCCATAAACCATCACCCAAATTAAAATCCAAACAAAGACTTAAGAGGAAAAAGTTCGAAATTTAGTCAGAGTTGGGGAGAAATAAAAGACAGAATGGGAAAAAATTCTGTCATTTTTTTTTTTTTTTTGTGTGTGGAAAATTTTCTACTTTTGAGTACAATGAATGTAGTGATTTAATGACAGCTTCGAAAACCATCGTTAAATCTTTTTGACAAACAATCTCTCTCCCACGTCATCTTTTTGGTGGACATTAGACCAAAATGTGTTGTTAAATGTTTTTTTTAGTGATGAAATCTATTATATGATGATGTTTATTTTACAGGACTTTTTCTAGTAGTTTTTACAAAAATAAACTTTCAGTAGTCTCTTAATTTTCAGTCATTATATATGTATCAGATTCTATCCGTTTTGCATATTTTTTCAATCTACAGTCAAAAATTGAGACTACTAATAGGACGGACTATTAGAGAAACTCCCTTATTTTACTTAAATAAATATATCACCTCTATTAGGAAAGTTCAAATCATTCAATAGTGAATACAATTTATAAATGCACGGCTTTGTCTCTCATTCGCTTAAACTTTCAAGAGATCAGGATTTTTTATTTTTTATTTTTTATTTTTATTTTTATGGAAGTACCATTTCTCGCGACAATGACAATGACAATTCACGTATCAATGAAAGAATTGGAATAGAAATTTGAGACCCATTAACATTATTCTGTGACACATTTTTGTTTTCTCAATAAAGCCGAAGATTAATCTTTGTTGGGCATTATTAGGATTTCCACTTGAAGAAGAAACTATATAGTGTACAGTACCGAATTTACGTTGGTATTTTGGGCCCAATACAAAATGGCGGGTCCTTATAGTGGTACGGCCTACCAGCTTTGGTTGTTGCTTTCCCGCTAAAGAATTCAAGGGAAATGCCGAATTACATTGTTATTTTTTTTCATCAGTTAATCACAATTTAATTTTTTTTATTATAATATTTTTTCACATAAAATTTGAATTTAAGGCATATTTAAAATCCCCAATAATTTTACTTGAGGACAAATCATTGCGGAATTCTAATTTCTAAAGAGAGAATAACAGATTCTATCGTTGTTTTAAGTATCTAACTTACTAAAAATATCATTTTTAAAAAACTTTACCTCTTAACTAATTCTTTAAAAGATAGAAATATATGGCTAAAGTTAATGGATAAAAATAAAAAGGGTGCATTTCAAAGAGTATTTTTAAAAACTGCCCAATTCTAAACCTTTTGCTTTTGCTTGGAAAAGATCTCACGTTCATGGAATTTGGTACCCCAAGAACTTTCAAAACCAAACCCACTTGATAATTGTAGATGTGAAAGAAGAGAATCATAATCATTGATGTTACTGATATTACTGTGGAACACACAGATAAACATAATGATAAGCCTGTTTCAATTATCAAAAAAAAAAAAAAAATGATAAGCCTGTTTCTCTAATTAGCATTAAGCATTCACATCAAGTACTTTTTGGGGTCATAAAAATAATCTATTCGTGGACTTGATTTTGTTCGTCATAATGTTAATTAAAAAGAACAAACAAACAAAGAAAGGATATAAATTGGTCCGTTTAATTCGTTGATTCAAATTTTTAATTTGAGTTGAGATGTGACTTTATGTGAGAATTTTTTACTGTAGTAAAAAAATTAGATGTGACTATTTCTGAGAGCTTTTTACTGTAATAAACTCAAATTCTAAACTTAAATCAGTAAAATGAACGGGTCTTATTTTATCATATTATGTAATTAGTGAGGGCGTAATGTATACATCAATTCTTAACAGGATTCCTTTTGCTTTGATTAACAACTTTGTACTGTTTGTTCACGGTTCATTCATGATTTATTTGTACTAAAACAATATCATTATAAGTAATGTGGTACGCAAATTTTTTTTTTTTTAGATTGTGAAGTTAGGCAGTACCCTTGAGATAACTTTTGAGCATTGACTTAAAAATCCATGCATAATGTTGGTAGGTATTCAATGTTGATTCGTTTAAAAGCATTTTAGAACACGACCCTAACAATATTGATTTATTTAAGGGACTAATTATCTGAAGTTAGCTGAATTCAATATAGTAGAAGTCGTTTTCAAGTCTACGAGTCCTTGACGACATATATCTTCTTCCATTGTTTCAATATTTTAACCTCTGTTGTGAGTTAAAGTTACTAAATATTGAAACTATTGAACTTGAGAGAATATTTAAGAAAACCTACTACATGTATTTGAGCAATACACCGGTGGAGTCAATTTCTAATTATTAAATCTGGTTAAAATTACATTAAATTAAAAAATATATACATAACAAATAATTTTTTATACAAATTTTACGGCTAAAATTAAAGAATTATGTATAATTCATTTTTCTAATCATATCACAAAAACTCTTGTATTATTAATCACCAATTACAAGAGCCAATACAAGAGGGTTTTTATTTATTTATTTATTTTTGGGTGAATGGACTAAAAGCTTGCAATAGTAAGTAATTAATGCATATAACCGCATATCTTTTGACATGCATTCTGTTACCACTTACCAAAAAAGAAAAGCGATGACTACATCTTTCAACTTCCAATCCTTAAAGTCATCACTCTCCAACTTCTTACGACAAAGTCTTCACTCTCCAAACGTTAAAGAAAAATTCCACCGACTATTTTCGTGATCAACACCATTTCTAGCCCTAGGAAAGAAAGCGCTTCACGCTCTTTTCAGACTATCAGAACAATATTTATCAGTTCTTGATGGGTCTAAAGTGACACGTTTTTTCCTCAGCATATATAATATAACTACAACTTAATATGTACATTACTTAGCATGTGGGGGGCCCTACATCCTAAAGGTTATTAGGATTGTTCGCCCCTCTCTACACTTTTTCACAAACAAAAACACTATTATTATTATTATTGTAGGGTAAAATCTCAAACTCTATGTCATATACTAGATAAGTGTCACGTGACAATTAGAGGTATTAAATGATTGACAACTCGGCATCAAGTATCCTGCAATATGAAATTTAGTAGAGGCCAACCGCACTGAGGAGAAGATCGCAATGTGAAGTTGACTGCATCACCATTCGAAAGTGGAGAAAGGAGAGCCAAATAGGTCGAGTCCAAGCACATCTTGAAAGACGTGATATCTGTTCTGAGATTTGACATGCAATTAAAATATGCAGAGTAAGTAGAAAATTAGGTGGGGAAATCGTGCTGATTGAGAGAAAGCTCGATATCCGTAGGTTATAATCCTAAAATTTAGGGAAAAAATCAGAAATTCAATTGAGAATTGACAGGATCAATATGATGTAAAAATATGAAAAGAATGGCCTAGAAAAGGAGTTATGATCTCTCTTCTCTTTTTTCTCTCACTCTCTCTCTCAGTAACTTTTTATCAGAAAGAAGTAAATAATTGTCCTTCTCACAGTGGATGTAGCTCTAGCTCTTGAGTTCAGAGTGAACCACTATAAATGTTTATGTTTAATTGATTCTTAATCTGATTTTTAATCACTGAGACCACACAAATCAATCTAAAACTTATTTTATATTATTGATAAATTTTTACCGTCAATAATAATAATAATAATAATAATAATTATTATTATTATTATTAGTATTATTATTATATTATTAGTATTATTATTATATTATTAATCAGCAACATGCTGTAATCCGTATTCCTTTTTACAGCTCGAGCACAACTATAATGAGCAACCAAAGTCGCATTTCGGTGATTCGATTCAACCTATAGAAAAAAAAAACAAGTTCATCAAGTAATTAGATCAGTGAGACAATATATAGCATATCTTTTTGACGTGACACGTTTTTTTTTTTTCAAACAACATGATCTATTATTTTAAGCCGTACACCTTTTTGTAATTAGCTATCAACTTTTAGCAATCTTTTCTTTTTTTATATGACTAATATGTAGTTGTTAAACGCCTTTTGACAATTCCACCCATAGTGTCCTCCGTTCCCTAATCCTGCCATAGCTTTCTGTTAATTTTCAACGTTGAGAACACTTAAGTGGGACCCAATATTACATCTCTTGCACAGACGGCTCCATGCAGAACTCCAATCCCTGTTCATTATTCGAGTTTTATTAAAAAACTCATAAAAATAATAACATTTAATTTTTTTATTATAATAAAAAATTCTCATATAAAATTACATCTTAATTTAAATTAAAATTTTAAATTAGTAAATTAAACAGTGTTGAATACATTCAAATGACTTTTTGTGATCCTCAGCGGATGTGTTGTGAGCCGTTGTATGGTGCTCTTTCTATGCATTGTGATTACTAAAAAGGGCTAATCAATGTTATGTTGAACACTTGCATTTATTTATTTATTTAAGAGGTAGCCTTCTATTTTCTTTAGACAAAAAAATTTAAAAAAGAAAAACAAAACTTTGCCCATCTGTTGTCTATGTATGTTTCTCATCTTCCCTTATATTTCTGCAATAATTCAAGCATAAAAATGCGCAGGATTTTTATTTTTTTTAATGATGAAAAAATATTGATAGGTTTGAATTTGATTGGTTTTAGTAGGCCATAACAGGACATGGGATTGCTTTTATATATTCCCAGCATCATTAGTTTACACTTTACAGTATGTGCGCTGAGAAACAACTTTAAGGTTTTTCCCAATCTCCACAATAATATACCAGACAAACTCCAAGTACTTATTGGTCACAAAATGATTCAATTAATTCACAAAGTCCTCGTGGGAATCCATTCGCACACCATCAAATTCACCCTTTTTTTCTCTTTAATGGAAGGAATGTCTGTTATCTTTTGGGAAAGCTCAAGTAAAAAGGAAAATCGGTAATGATTTTGGAATAGACGCAGAGAAACTATTGATGATGAGGTAAAGAGATAGTGGTCAAAAGCTCAAAAACCAAAAGGCCAAACTGAGCAATTCCTGTACTTAAACAGCACCTATAAAGCTGAATCTAATTATGAATAATATAATATATGTATATATGGTCATACCATATTGCAAAAATCATTTCATAAACTTCAATCTTGATCTCCTTTTGTGCCTTTCCCTCCATTTCTCTTAAAAAAGTTTTTTGCTTGACAAGATTAGGCTAAAAGGAAAACTTGAAAATTTTGAAGCTCTTGAACAGTTAAACTATTTTTCACCAACAGGTCCCACCTACAACAACCATTGATCCCACAATGGAACTTTTAAGTTTTGTTCATCCAAAAGAAAACCCTGTTGTGGATTAGCAAGATTACAAGTCTAGGTGTCGGTCCAAGCAGCGAAAATAGGCATGTGAGGCATAGAAATCGCAGGCCTCTGTTGGTTCGTAGGGATCCAAGAATTCACAGCATTTGTTGGACTAGTAAAGAACTTGGAAACTGACGGAGGCATTCCGAAAAGCGTGGGATGGCTGCTCTTATCTGGGCTGCCTTCCCTTGAGCTGCTTAAACTAGTCACCAACGACGAAGCATTGGACAAGTGAGTCCCCATTTTAGCCGAATCTTCCACCTCTTGGTGAATCATACTCAGTGGGGCAACTGAGAAAGATTCGGTTTTGTAAGTGTCAATACTAAGAGGCTTCTGATCAAGTAGCTGAGACGAGTGGTAGAGTGACATTTTCCAATCCGATTCGCTCTCATTGTCCTTTGACATTGTGATTTCATCACTGACACTATTAGTAGCAGAGTTGTGATTTGCAGCCTCACTACCTGGTGATCCTGCCTCCTTGGTTCGCCGAGCAAGATCTCCTGCAAGAAGGGTATTGCTTGCCATGATCCGCTCGACATCATATCTTGTTATGTCAAAGTTGGTTACGGCATTTAACCCGCGGAACTTTATGGCTGCTATGTCATATGCTTCGGCAGCTTCCTCTTGAGTGCCTAATTTCAGATCAGAATTTTCATAATTAAGTCTCTTTCTGGCTTCTAAATTGGATTAGTGAAAATCTAATAAAGCCTCAGCTCGAATAGTGAGCAATTTTCAAAGTTAAGTGTGTATGCGTCCGTGAAAGATCAACTTTCGCAAAAGTTTAGTCACACTGACTTCCAGAGCCGTACAGTGTCAAAAGTGACTAAAATAGTGGCCAAAAAGAAGAGTTCAAATAGCCAAGAGTGACTCAAAGATTAGCCTTTTTGAAATCATGTGTCATAATCCTTTTTAGTCTCTAGGTTGTGATCTAATAATAATGACATGGTTGGTATAATATCATACACTGAAAATTCAACAATAACATCAGAAAAGTGTTTTTTCTTTCCCCTTTTTTTTTTGGTAGTAAAGTCACGGTTTGAGATTACTCACTGAATGTCCCAAGATAAAGATCTTTGTTTCCAGCAACTCTGCCAATCCGAGCCTGCCATCGTCCATGCTGATGATGCCTGTAAACATATTGAAGCAGAAAACACAGATTTCAGAACCAAAAATAAAAAATAAAAAATATATTTTTTTCTGACTTGCATTCAAATTTTAAAATACTGTAGAAAGATTAAACTTAACAGCCAAAGCCAAATTAGACCTTGTTACTCCTCTGTATATTGAAGCCCCCCTCGAGAATCCACTGCTTTTCCTGTAAAAAAGAAAAATATTTTTTTAATAAGGTGGCCAAGAAAAAAAAAGGCAACAAAATATGTAATAATAGCATGAAGAGAAGCAAAGATCTACCTTCTTAAATGAGCAACATATTCCTGTCTGGTCATGTTCTTCATTTCTTCAAGTTCCTTCTGATAATTTTCCAACTGCCCAAACAAACATTTTCCTTTGCATAAGTAACAACAAAAGAAAACAAATAAATAAATAAATAAATAGCGAAGATTAAATACTCACTGGGAAGTTGATATGAGTAGAGGGTCCCCAATACTTGAGTGCTGCTAAATCATAAGCTCTTGCTGCTTTTTCTTCCATATCATACCCTCCTGCAGTTATAATTTTGGGAATGATTTCATGAATAAATCATAGTGGAAAATCATGTGTTAAAAGGGATTTGATCATTGCAAATACCAATAAAATAAAAAACTCACCAAGATAAACTGCAGTGGCATGGCATTCCAGTCAAGCAAGAAAAGAGGAACCAAAAGGGGGAAAAAAAAATCAGTTGGTTAATGGAACTGAAAGAGACTAAAAAAAACCTTTTTTTTTTTTTTTTTTTTGTAGTAAACATGAAAGTTTCTTCACTAACCTTGTCTTCCTTTCCTACTTTGGCCTTCTTTCTTGCAACTGTTGTCCCATAAATGGGCTTCATATCTACCAGTCCACCTGTGCCTAATCAAAGACAAACCCACCAAGGAATCGTTACAAATAAGTAGAAAACTTCTACTGAAAGAAAAACCCAAAAAAAAAAAAAATGATGAACTAGCACAAACTGCATGAACTAGCAAGCAGAAAGTTTTAAAACCAAAAAAAAAAAGTACAAACGAAAAATTATAAACTAGTTAAACAAACCTTGTAACACCTCGGTACTGGGAAGTTCTCTGGCCAAACGTATCAATGGACTTCCTATGAACGATTTGCTTTTGATCCACCTTTTCAGGACCTCTTTTCTTGGTATCCATGGCCACTGCACAACGATCAGTCACAGCAGCACTTGGTGATATCTGCTGTGAGGCCGCGGTGACACAGCTTGATTGAGAGCCAGGACTCATCGACAAGCTCAATGACTGAAAATCCCCATAACCCGTTCCACATATATTACTATTGTTACTAGCCCCAGATTCACCACCATTTTCAGCCATGCAATAGTTCCTCGAGACCCAGTTGCTCTTCATGTTTTCATGGTGGACCCCATCATTTGCCATTGCTGGAATCTGGGTGTCTAAGTAATTATAAGAATAATGTTGCTGTTGCTGTTGCTGTTGCTGTTGCTGTTGCTGTTGTTGATGTTGTTGTTGTTGTTGATGTTGTTGCTGCTGTTGTTGTTGTGGATTTTGATGATGGTAATGATCTTGGTTGAGCAAGTTTTGGTTTGTGTTTGGGTCATGGTGGTTGTAGAACATGCTGTCCAAGCTCAGAGCCATTACTTCTCTGTCATTGCTTTCATAGTGATGGGTCCCAAAGAAGTATTCTAGTTTTGGTGTTGAACTTGTCGCCATTGCTTAGAACAAAAAAAGAAAAAAAAAAAAGTTGAGAAAATGTATATAGGAGTTCATAAATTTAGATAAAAAAATCTTAAGGTTTAAGTTTAGAAAGCAAACCTTGAGGCTGGGACCTGGAAAAAGCTTCCATTATACAAAGAGACCCATCAGACTTAAGTGGCATAACAGAAAGAGGAGAATAGAAGCCACCATTTTCTCCTTGATCAACTCCATAGTAAAGGCCATAGTTATGCTGTGGTGGGAGTGGTACTGCTGTGGAATGGAAAAAGTTTTTTGATGGTATTGAAGAGGAAACAGTTGTAGAAGAAGTTGAAGAAGAAGAAGAAGAGGATTTATGAAGTGTTTGGTGGTGTTGGTGATGAGGGTCAGAAGAAGGGACCTCCATTTTCATATTAGGGGAGAGGGAGAAACCCAACCAGTTATTATTACTATTGTTGTTGTTTTCATCATTGTTCATGGACTTCATCTCCTTTTTTTTTTTTTTTTTTTTTTCCTTTCCACAACTTCAGAAGAGATTCTTGGCAAGTTTCTCTTCAACACTCAATCATTGGGAAACAAATACAACACTTCTAATTATACCAACAATTTTTTTTTTCTTTTTGGTTTTTTGCTTTTTTCTTCTAATTTTGAAACTGGGGTTTTGTTTTTTTGTTTGTTTGTTAGCTGCACAGAGAGAGAGAGAGAGAGAGAGAGAGAGAGAGAGATGATTGGACCAAATCTAACCACTCATCTAAGCAAATCCAACTCCTGCTGCAACTGAATCTAAATATATGATGCTAATAGATTGGTATATGTTGTTGCACTTTCACTCTCTTCTCTCAGTCACTTTCTCTCTCTATATATCTGAAATCTGAGAGATTTCTAAAGAGAACAAAGCAAGTCCCTTTAAACTTAAACAAAAAGAATGAGTTCCAGCAAGCAATGCTGGGCATCCTTCCCGCATTCCATAGGGATCTGTGTATGAGAAAGACCTCTTCTTTAGCTTTACCCTACGCTCCTTTCCTTTTCCCTTTTCCTTTTTGGACCCGATTAAAATTGAAAACCCCCATTAAAAGTTTACTAATAATCCACCAAAAATACTAAACCCAGAAAAGATCTTTTAAAAAATAAAAAATAAAAAACCTTCATTTTTGTCATGTTGGTAACAAAAAACACTGATCACTGGCTCACTGCCCAGAAATACCCTGGGGTTGTACACAAGTTGCCCCCACTATAAGTCTATTAGGGGTCGTTTGCTTGAAGAGTTTAAGGTTGTGTTTATTTCATGCGTTTAAATTTATTATTTTAATTTTATCATAGTGTTTTTTATCATAAAAATTTAAATTTTAAATATTAAAATTAAGAATTATTGATTTAAATGTATAAATTAAACTGAACCTAAAGTTTTTCAACTCAAACCAGTGTTTATTTTGTAAAAAATAAAAAAAGGTTTGAACACTTGAACCCTCAAAATAAGTATTTCTAAACTTAAAATTCTCTTGAGTTCTTAAAGGGCTTATTCTTTTAGAGTAAAACTAAAAAAAAATTTAAACTCAAGTTACAATTTTATTCAAGTTTATGTTCGTTTGTAAAATTTGAGTTTTAACTTGAGTTTGGGGCTAAAATCTGAGTTTAAATTTTCTCTTCAACTCAAGTTCTTTAACTCAAATTCAAGTTAATAAACTGTATTTTTTCTATTCTTAAAAACGTAATAACTTTTTCGTTTTAATTCCGATTGAGATGATTTTTTTCTATGTGTTCACAACGAAGAGACGAATAAAATATCACCCATATATCCTATTAAAATTTTTCATCACCATTGAGTTTTTATTAAAATACTATCTAAATATAAATTTAAATTTTGACTCACTCAAATAAATTTTTAATTCAAATCATAACTCAAATGTGCACATCTAAACATAAACTCAAGTTACAACTTCAACTCAATATTTACACTCAAGTCATCATAAGATTTTAAACTCAAATTCAAACCACACAGTTCAAAAACTCACGTAGTTGAAACTTAAAATTCAAATGCACTTTGATTTGAACCTTTTACTACGAATTTTAAACATCGTTTATTTTACTGATTTAAAAGTGCATTTGAACCTTTTACTATGAATTTTAAACATCGTTTATTTTACTGATTTAAATTTATTACAGTAAAAAATTTATAAAAATAATTATATATAACTTTTTTATTATAATAAAAAAATATTCATATAAAATTATATTTTAATTTAAATTAAAAATTTAAATTAATGAATTAAACGGATCATTAATTATACTATCTAACAAAACTATTTTTTCTTTGTAAAGAAAAGTAAAAAAATAAAAAATATTATGGTGAATTTATATTTTTAATTTAAATTAAAATGTAATATTTTTTAAAAAAAATTTAATTTTGTGGGTGGTACACCAATATTAATGCACTGGGTTTTGGTTAATGATCCCAGGCTCAGGCTCTGTGAGGGTCTTGAATAGATTTTCACGGGGCAGAAGACAAACTGTCCCTCCAGTCACTTCATAACAGTGGGCAGCGTCTGTGCTGGACCTACAAAAATACTTTCCAAGTATAGGACAGGTATCTACACTCTTTTTTTTCTTCGTTTAAGAGAATGTTTGATATAAAGCCCCGTTTATTTCGTTGATTTGAGTTTAGAATTTGAGTTTTATTACAGTAAAAAGCTCTCACAAACAATCATATCTAATTTTTTTACTACAGTAAAAAGCTCTTAAATAAAATTACATCTCAACTCGAATTAAAAACTCGAATCAACGAACTAAACAAATCCTATTTATTATCTGATTCAAATCATGATTATGATTTATTATAATATTTTTTTTATAAAAATTTATTTAAATTAAAAATAATTCGAATCACATAGTAATTTAAATCCTCCATCTAAACGTAAACGTAGTAAAAAAAATCTCAAATTTAAAGTACGGATGTTAAATATTAAAAAATTTATCCAAAATAAAACTAGAAATGTTGAGGGGGGAGAAAAAAAAAAACTGTCTAAAAAACAAACCTCAGCTTCGGTCAACAAAATGTACCACACAAATAAACTAGTCAAAAGGTTAACAAATGGCTATTCATTTCGTCAATTTGAGTTTAGAATTTAAATTTTATTATAGTAAAAAATTTTTAAAAATAGTCATATTTAATTTTTTTATTACAGTAAAAAGCTCTTATATAAAATTACATCTCAACTCAAATTACAAACTCGAATCAGTGAAATGAACGGGCCCAAAATGTAGCATAAATTGAAATCATAAGAAAGTTGTAGCATGTGGAATAAATCTAATGAAATATGAAAATTGTGCTTATTACGCAATTTTTATAGTTAAAATTGTCTTTTTCATACAATTAGAAACTATTGTTTTAGTCATTATATTAATGGTTTAATTATATTTATGTGTTAGAAATAGGTCAGTGTCACGAATTGTAAATTTTTAATTACATGGACAATCACAAATTAATCCTACTAAAGAAAATTCAATGACTAAATAACAGCTCTTACCAATATTAGCATGAAAAGAGGACAATCTCTACCAAAGAAATTCTCATCTTATTAATAGAGCAAGTCTTTTAACTGTTTAACTATAAGTTTTTAACGGCCTGATTAATAATCCAAATACTTTCATACTGTAGGTGAAAATTCATAAATTAAACCATTACGTTGAATTTTGTTATGCTAACGTGCTCTACCTTTTTTTTTTGTTACCCTGCATTTTCGGCATCATTTAATTCGTTGATTTGTATTTTTAATTTGAATTGAAATGTGATTTTATGTGAGAATTTTTTACTGTAAAAAAAATTAAATATGACATTTTATAAAAATTTTTAACTGTAATAAAATTAAAATTAAACACTCAAATTGAGCCTTAAGTCTCATTCATTTTATGAATTTAAGTTTTTAATTTAAATTAAAATGTGATATTTTTTAAAAATTTTTAATTAACTGTAATAAAAAAAATTAAATATAATATTTTTTTTAAAAATTTAATTATAAAAATTTAAATCGATAAAATAAATAAATACTTAATTTTCTCATAATCTCTTTCTTTTTTCTTTTGTTGAGTATTACACATATGTTAGTCCTCTATTACCACAAGACAATTCTTCTCTCAACGATATGTTGTTTCCTGAAAAAGGTACTGAACTAGCACGGCAGGTGTTGGGCAAGTGTCAAAGCTGACTTGTCCTTCCTTGGCATTCATTAAAAGGGTTCTTACAACATTAAATAGTGTGTAAGTAATTCCCAGTTCAAATGGAATTGAACCACAAAAAACAGTCCCATTGAATGTCAACAATATGGTCTCTGCCCTTGCTGAGAAGTAACTAATTAGGATAAATCCAGGTAATTTATATTGTCATTAAATGTTTATTATCACAAAATAGCATCTTTGGAGTGTAATGAATCTACTAGTATTTAACTATGGTCTATGACACGTGATTTTATTAATCCAACAAAAAAAAAAGGAAAAAGAAAAATTAGGACCCATGATTTCAGACCGGCCAAAAAGAAAGGAGAAATGAAATATTTGTTTCACTCTGCAGCAGCAGTTATTCCCTTTCCTTTTCCAAAAGAAAAAGGAAAGAGCAAAACGCCATAAAGGGCAGCTTTGCTTTTTCCATCAAATGGACTAAAGCTAGCTATATGTACATACATTTCTTAAATGGTCATATCTACTTACCTATGGAATTCTCAATATATATCCTGTATACCATTTATATTCACAACATAAATGCATAGAACCAAGAATAAAAATAAAAACTGTGCATGTTCAAGATAAGGGGTGCATTTATGGTGGAGAATGCATTCCCTCAATTGACTAGAGTAAGAGCAGTTTATGTCTAGCATTTTAAATTTTTAATTCAAACATGCATAAATTTAACTATTAAAAAACTAATTCAATAAGAAATGATAATTCATATCAGTTAAGTAAAATAACTTTTTTCACCGTAAATATTACCTCAATATATATAAACAGAAAAATTAGATATTTGCTTTTCTAGGTCCTTAATTTTGGTCGTAGTCCACACCTGCTTCTCCAGACAAAAAAGTGAGAGGTGGGTCAGTACTGTAATGAACTTCAAGTGGGAAGGTAAGGTATATTACAAATTACAAATATATAATAAGATCAGATCATCAAAGAGCATCCTTATCCCAGAGCCATGCATGAACCATAATTAACTATATTGCTAAATGAACTTTCTTCTCATCTCTTTTCTTTTCTTTTCCTTACTTTTCTTTTCATCATCAAACTAGAGAAGATACTTATTCATTACATTCACATTAATGGATATGTACTGCTAAAAGAAATTATAGTTTAGTTAAAGAGTAGCAGATCAATACACCAATTTCGAGAATGCTTACATAATGCCACAATTCATGATCAACTAGGAAGAGAACTTTGTTCAAAGTTGATATTCCTGAAATGATAAGTGAAGGGCCCTTTAAGAACTCGCTTTTTTTTTTATTTATTTTATTTTTATATCTTGTGGGATCTGCATTTTATATCCTTTCTAATCATTAGTTCCTTATAAAAGGCAGAGCTTAATATTACTAAGCAACTTTGATAAAAATCTTTTTTTTTATATTTGCCCTCCTTTCGCTTTTTTTTTTCTTTTTCTTTTCGTTCTCTGAATTGCCCTCTTTTATATATTAATACATATTCACTTATATGACTAGCATCGACAAGTTATATTTCTTTCTTTTTTTGGGGACTAAAAACGGTACTATTTGGTCAGTGATTTGATCACAGATCAGTTCCTTGCAAACATTTTCTGAACATATTCAGTCTCATTTTCCTGCCGTTACTGAAACACTATAATGCTGTCTTAACAGCGAATTGATGAATTCACAATCTGTGGCTCTTTTCTTGAAAAAAAAAACAAAATCCTTCTATAGCTCTTCATGATAATATTCTTGATTAGTTGATTCGAAATCATTTACAAGTACTGTTTTAATACCGCTAATCTTTTATATATTTATTTTTTCTTATATATCCAAAAGTACATGAACAAAATCTAGTAATACATTATTATTATACATTTCTTACATGTGACAATTCTTGGCAATTATATGCGGAAACTTTTATGGTGCCTGGTGCTGGAAACATGATAACTTATGAATTTTATATTCAAACTTACAAATTGGAGTTATGTATGTAAGTTCTGTAGATTTGTGAATTTTTTAAAAAAATAGGGTAATAATTTGTGAATTGTGTGATGGAACTTGTAAATTTTGAAAGTTAAAATTATAAAAATTATGATAGATTTGTGCACAAACACAGTACTGTGAAGGCACCATAAAAAAATCGTCTGCGGTAGTAATTTTGAGGGTTTTTTTTTTTTTTTTTTAAAGGATGTACCTTATAATTTCGTAATATACGTACGTGTTGCATGCAATTCAATTAATTTGCATGGCCAAGTTCGTGGAGACAGATTTTCAAGAAGGCATCATTGGGTTTGGGAAAGGGATATTTGGGTGGGAGTTTTTAGGAGTGAAAGACAACGAGGACCAGGAAGAACGTAGTAGTAGCAATCCTCTTTTTTGATTGTTGTAATGATGAAAATATTGCACCAATTCTACCCACCAATTGCACTAGATGCCAACAATGCTTTTTGCTTCAAATAATGCATTGGCCAAAACTATTCAGGCTTTGTGCTTGTCTTTGAAAAAAAAAATTATAATAAAAATAAAAATAAAAATCTTGCTTTTTCTTGAATTTTTATTTTCCCTACCCTTTTAGTGGGAAGCAGATGGGGAAGGGTTGATGGTACATTTGGTACATACCTACCTTTCTTTATTTATTTATTTTTGATAATTGATAAAATAATTGAAAATAAGTTGTCAATTATTTTTAGGATAAATTTCATTTTTGCTTCCCAAACTTTATTCTGTTTGTCATTTTGTCTCCCGAACTTTAAAAATTAATCTCTGTTAAGTTTATTAATCAATTTGATGATGTGGCCGGATTATTTTTATAAATATCTCTTGAAATATGTACTTTATTTAAAAATGCTTCATGATCTATGAAAACATATCAAAATGACTCTTAATTTATGAAAAAATAATAAAATAACAATTTTATTGATGCCATTAAAAATTATTACACATTAAATTCTAATGAAATCAATGAAAGTGATTAAATATTAAAAATAATAAAAAAATATAAAACACTTTACTTTAAAGAAATTAAAAATTAAATAAATCAAATATTTTTAAAACAGTAAAAAAACCCAAAAGTAAAGAGGAAATTTTTTTTGAAAAACCTACTCCCTCTTTGTAAATATTTATTTAATTTTGAAATATATTCCTCTTTATTGATTTATTTGATTTTTCAATTTTTAAATTCAAGTGTTTTATATTATTTTTTAATATTTAATCACTTTTCTTGATTTAATTTGAATTTAATATGTTTAATTAGTTTTGAATGGCATGTCATATCAATAAAACTATTATTTTATTATATTTTCTATAAATTAGGGGCATTTTAATCTATTTTAATAGATCATGGAGCATTTTTGAATATGGTACTTCGAGAAACATTTATAAAAATAATCTATTAAACTACCCCTCCAATAATTATCATGTCAACAAATCCATTAATAAAATTACCTGAAGGGGCGAAGTTAATAACGTTTTAAAATTCAGGGGGTGTGCTTACCAATTTTCAATGTTCGAGAGGCAAGTGACAAACAGACCAAAATTCAGGAGGTAAAAATAAAAATTATCCTTATTTTTAACTTGAATTGTCTTCTTTTAATGGCATTTGTACTAACGTCTTAGTAGTTTGGTTTTTTTTTTTTTTTTTTTTTTTTTTTTACAATAGGGGGGGTCTTGGGTTCTATATTAGATTTGTGATAGGTTCGTCAGTTTTTTATATTTATTTTTTTATTTTTTATATAATTTTTGATCAAATTTAATATTTAGAAACACATAGAAGGCATTAATTTTTATTTAATATTTTGATCAAATTTAATATAGTAGACATAGAAGGCTCTTTTTTTTTTCCCCTTGAAGTCTTGATATTTTGCTAATTATGTTCTACTCGTACTTGCTCATCCATCTTCATTCTGAAGGCGAAGATTTCCATTGAGTGGCTATAACTGCTATGGTTTACAAAATGGATGCGTTTAGAACTCATTTTAAAATGAATTTATTTTTTGTATGAAAATGAAAATGAAAACGTTTTCAATCTCAGACATAAATCATTTTTAAAAATGCGTTTGGTGGTTTTATCAAGAGATTATTTTCAATATAAAAAAACCCAGTAATGTCTCTATCTTTTTCTCTCTGCTTGAAAGAGGAGAAAACGAAAACAAAAAATGAAAAACGACTAAAAGTCATTTTTATTTCTCTCTCATTTTACACTAAACTAAAAAATTATTTTTATTTCTATTTTTTATCTTTATTGCATCAAACGCTGTTTTAGAAACGTTTTTATTTTTTCTAATTAAAAATAAATAAAAAATAAAAACAAAAATAATTCCAAACACGGTCAATATTTCTAAATTACCTAATTTCTCGTCGAGCCTTAAAGGAGAATAGCGAAACTACAGACATCAAACTATGTATGTATGTATGTATGTATGTATTTATGCACGTATATACTATGCGTATGTATGTATTATGTTTATAATCACGATAAAGTTGAGGATCTTAGAGGGAAAAAAAAGAAGTGAGCGAGAGAGAAAGAGAATAGCATTCCTAGCTAGAGGTTTGGCGCATTAACAAGCTTTCTCCTACCAAAATTCATCCACAAGGAGATGGGTTGTTTCATTAATGAAATTGATGAGCGGGGTTCGTGCCTTCAGTTGCAAGATGGTTTTGAAGCATGAGTATACTCAAAATTCAAAACTTGATGTATAACTGAAATGTTTTTAGAACAATCTTAGATATTTCAAGAGTGAGTGCGGTAATCGTAGAAAATAGTAAATTTTTAAAATTAAATTAAGAAAATAGTAAATTTTAAAATTATTTGAAGTAAATAACAATTTATTGTGCAAATGTTTCATTTGCGATAGGTAAAAAATATGTTTTGACATGAAAAAAAATCTTTTTACTAATCGTAAAAAGAAAATGTAAGTGGAAAAAAAAAACCTTTTTATTAGTCTTAAATAAAATATTTACACGGTAAACTGCTATTTACTTCAAATAATTTTAAAAATATGTTATTTAGTTAATAAGAGACCAAAGTATAAATAACCCTTAGGGGGCACCTACCCCGGACCAAATGTAGCTCTGCCCTGTTTACAAGCTTGTCATTAGGCATGTTTCTACTCTAATATTTGTTTGAAATTGGAGGACAAAGTTTCACTAATGAAATTAGAATTGTAAGGTTCTGTTTGATGCAACGGAGAAGTTTTTGGAATAGCTCCATCGTAATATTCACGTGACCAACACTAAGGGGTAAAAGTTCTTTTGTACTCACAAAAATTTCCTCAACATTTAATTTTACTTTTCACATTCAATTTTCTCAGCAAAAAAAAAAAAAAAAAAAAAGTCGGTATGATCGGCGACATAGAATAATGAAGTAAATATAAAAAGCCTTCTTTGTCTGGTGGAGGTTACTTTTTTAGGCATGCATGCCTAAAGAAATTTGAACACAAATATTCTTCTTTTGACAAGTGAGAAATGGCAAAGATCACGAAAGCATAACGGCAAAAGAGCACAATAAATAAGAGATCAAGTATGAGACAATATTTGATCCAAATCTAATGGATCAAACTATCAAGTTTTTATTCCTCATTCTACATAACGCCAACGCAACGCCCTACTTAAAGAAGATCTAAATTAGTACAGAACCAAAAACATAAAAATAAAAAAATCCAAATCCCTCAAACTTTCTTGTTTAGCTTAAAACGATTGGAAAAGAACCAATCTCTTACCCAAAGAGGGGACCAAGAAAGCAAGGCAAATAGAACAGTCATGCGCCCAAATACAATCTTCCTAGGCGGTTTTCGACGCAAAACTCTCTTCACAACATGCCTCGCAAAAACCCCAGAATCCGTAGCCTTACTTCCTTGAGAAGCCCTAGCTCTCTCTTCAATGGCCTCTTTGAACTCTCCATAAATTTTCCAATCAAAATCCCCTAGTCTCTCCACATTTGCTTTCCCAAAATTGGACCTTATGGACCCCGGTAAAACAAGCACAACATTAACATTAAAAGGCCTAAGTTCCACACGCAAAGTGTGTGACACGGCATGAATGTAGGCCTTAGTAGCGCAATATGAACCTGCCCAAGGTGTAGGGACTTTTCCCACTACGCTTCCAATGTTCACTATGGTCCCACTTCGTTGAGAAATCATGTGGGGTACAATTTCTTGGACCAATCTCAGCTGTCCCAAGCCGTTGATTTCCCACGCCTTTGTGATCGTGTCCAATGGAAGCTCGGCCAAAGGGCCGGTGCTTCCTATCCCTGCGTTGTTGACCAAAATGTCAATGCGGCCGCATTTTGATATGATGTTCTTCACAGCGGAGGATACACTCTCCTCACACGTGACGTCTAGTGCTAGTGTCTCGACCTTGTCAGGTGGGAGGTCTACGACGTCGTTTAGGCGTTGGGGAATGTCGGAGGCAAAAACGCGGCAATTTTGATCTGCGAAGGCTTTGCAGTACTCGTAACCTATTCCACCTTTGGCACAACCAGTCACTAGAACAACCTTGGGGCCGTTCATAATTGTAGGTTTGATCTTGAATATTTCTTGATTGATTGTTTATTCTTATATAAGAATACGATCGAGTTTTCTTGTTCTTAGTTAAGGCATATAGAATATCCTTCAAGAGATATACTATCTCTTGCATAGAGGCCGGCTAATGTGGGACTTATTTGCTCTTGTCTAGTGGTTTTTATGCCATGTTTTGATGTAAACTTTAGACAGAAATGTACAATTTGTGCAAGGACATAATAACCTTTATTAAACTATTTTATGCGGCTCTTATTTTCATCCTCTTCACTTGTCACATTCATTTTATATCCATTAATTTCGCCAAACAAAAAAAAATATAAATATATATATACATTAATTTAATCTTTCGATTTACAAAGAGTACCAGCCGATTTAGTCACTATAGTATTCCTAAAATATCCTTTCGGTACCCAGGAAAAGTAACCAAATGGGTTTTTGCCACAAATTTCTTTAGAGTTTAGCCTCTCACTCCTAAATTAGCAAACTCAATCTAAGCCATCAAAAAATTTTCCTTGTGTTAACAAATGTGCCAATACAATTTTCCCTAACACATGTTAATTAATGAAAATTTTCACCGTTGTTACCCCAAGTAGAGACACAAATCGAATAGATTGGGGTTAGTTCTTATGGGACCCACAGAAACACTGTGCTACAAATTGTTTAGCACTATCCTATGTGACATTCTCTTTTTTTTTTTTTTTTTTTTTTTGGGGTGAAACAAACACCTATGTCTATTATATAAACACTGCTGAGTATACATCATATCATAGTATACAACAAGAGCGCAAATTTTGGCGGAAAACATGTTTCACGGTTTCCTTGCAACTTTGTAGTGGAATAAACAAATGAGTAGTAGTCATTGTCATAAAACAAGAAGAATAAGAAGAAGAAGAAGGAAACAACCGATGCTAATTAATGAGTGAGCTTATTATAATATAATGTAAAAAGCTGATTTTGGTAATTCCACGTAGGGTAGCATCAAAATTCCGGCTTCTTTCTTTTCAAGTTGAGAATTTAAATTGAAAAATAAATTTATGTGAAAAAAATATTATAACAAAAATGTGAATTTAAATTTTTATAAGATAAAAATATTATAATAAAAAATTTAAATTATAATTTAAACGGTGAAAAGAACGGGATTAAGAGACTGCAAAAAAATTGGCATTTGCAAGAGATGTCAACAGAAGTGGATAGCAACGTCCCAAGTGAGAGCGACCAGAGACGTGTGTTTTGTGCACACAGTCACTGCATGCATTAAGGACTAAAAAGGCCTATGAGGCTCTACCTTTTTTAAGAGCTAAGTGTTAAAAGGATAAAATGTCTGAGTCTCAATATTATTTAAATATTATCTTAATTACAATTATATAAAAATAGTGAATCACTTTATTTAAATATATTAATTTTTTAAAATAGAAGTTCAATATTTTATAAAGTGTAATTTTTTTTTTACTCTTTTTTAAACTTTAATATGGTATCAGAGCTCATTATTTGAATGAGTTAAGTCGATCAATCAAAATAAGATTGGTGACTCTAGCGGGGCACTATTTTGTGGGGGTGTGTTAAGAGTAAAATGTATGAGTCTCATATCGTCTAAATATAAACTTAATCACAATAATATAAAGATATTGAACCACTTTATTTAAACATGTTAACTTTTCAAAACAAAAGTTTAATACCTTCTAAAATGTAATTTTTCTCCTCCATTTTTCTCCTCAAACTCCAGTACTAGGCCTATAAACTGTACCCTTATAGTCCATTAAAGATGTTTTCTTCCCTTATCCTAATGCCCATTTCTCTGCAATTTCCTAACCCCATTTCTCATTCTGCCTCCTTTATTTAATTGACTTCTTATCCTCTTCTCAGTTCTCTCTTTCTGTGGGAATTATGTCATGTCACATTCAAACACAGGATTCTCTCTCTCCAGGGCTACTTTCACACAACTGCAACATCTAGATGTTGCAAAAATCTCTAGTTTCCTTGGATTTTGTCTTGACGGATTTTCCTTTGTTGTTATCTGTATAGACTACTGGACTTATTTTCTGCTAGATTTGGGTTGGAAATAAAAAATAAAAGCTAGCATTATATTATAAGGATTTTTTTTTAGTATGCTAATATATTAATAGATTAAAATTTTCGTTTATTAAATTTATATAAAATAACATAAAAATTAAAAAATACATAAATACAACAGTTTAAAAAATCTGACCAATTAATATTAAAATCTCCAAATATTATATAGACTACTAGCCTAAAGACTGTATTGGGTATTCTGGCCCTCGCTTAAGACCCTACGAGATTTGATGTAGATATATATATATATATATAATATATTATGAGTTTTAATTCGTTGATTTGAGTTTTTAATTTGAGTTATATGTGATTTTGTGTGAAAATTTTTTCTTATAATAAAAAAATTAAATGTGACTGTTTTTAAAAGTTTTTTACGGTAATAAAACTCAAATTTTAAATTTAAATCAATAAAATAAAAAAGACTTTTTTCGTCTATCCAAACAGAAAGGGTACCAAGATTGAAGAAGTGAAGGAAAGAGAAAGAAAAAAAAAATTCTTCCCATAGATAGACTTTGAAAGGTCCAGTCATCAATGTCCCAAAATTCCTAGGACCCCTAGAGCGTCTGAAAGAGAGTGCAAAACAGATAAAGCAATATTTATTATTGAATTTATATCCCTACAGAGTTTGGTTGGTGGGGTTTCTTCTCTTGAAAAATTCAAATTTCTTTGAAGCCACAAAAAAAAAAAAAAACCAAAAAACTTCTTTTGGCCCTGGACACGTCAAAGGGGTCCCTTACAACGTCCTGAAAATATGGATCCAATTTGATTTCCCACTTTATTGTCGTTGCAACAATAGAGGAATGAAATAATTTCTTTTTTTTTCCCTCGATATGTTTGAGCAACCAGTATAAACTTTGTCAAAGAACTAGCTACGATCCAACAATCGTAATAGGTAAAAATAATAATAATAATAATAATAATAATAATAATAATAATAATAGTAATGACTCTTAAGAGAACCGAGTTTGATAAAAATTTATGGGAATACGTCCAATGTGCAAGTCTATCATCTCAAAACAAAATGATGACAAAAAAATAAAAGTAAAAATAAATAATATCTAGTATCACCCGTGATTAAACAACACTGTCCTCTCCAATTAATTACAGTTCCAACTTCTCCATTGAATCGCGATACTGCAACACAAACAGAAACATATTTTTTTGGTTATAATAATATGATTCTTTGTCTACCAATATACTATCTGGATTCAATATGAAAAATAAGAACGAAAGGAATAAAAAAAAAAAAAACAAAGAATGAAATAATCAAACCTAACACAAACATTCTTATTCTCATGTATATAATGTGTATACTTATATTAATATATAGTGTATCACACATATTTTTATCTTCTAGATACAACGATGATAATAGCATTATTATATTCTCTTAACAAAAAGACTATAAGTCAAGAAAATATGCATCAAGCCGCAATCAATATGGAATTATAGTGCATAACCAGTAGAACAACTAAACACTACCAAACTGTTAAAAATTTGACCCAACAAAAAAAAAATGCAAATTGAATCTCTAATGCAAAATAGTCATAAGCTTATAATCTTACCAGGGAGAGACAAATTGATTAATTGCTCTCTGAATAATTCCAAGCGTCATAGCCTTAGTTAGTGGTATGGCCAAATCTTGAGTGTTCATTATAAGAATAATAATAATAACCTGGAGTGCAAAAATCATATGGATAAAAAGGATTTTGACCAAATCTTGACTCAGGCCAATAATAATTCATGTTGCCACCAAACCAAGCTCCATAATGATTTAGGTAATTATAAGTGTTATAATAATATTGCGGGTAAGGTGGAAAATAAGTGTATAAATCGACACTCAAATTTGGATGGAAAGGCATAAATGACGGTGATCTTAATACTCTCTCTTTAGGCTCGGCTTTCTTGACCTCAACGCGTTTACTCTTCACGAAGTAAAATTTATTTTGCAAAACATTATGGGTTACTTCTTCAGAATCAAAAGTAACAAATCCAAATCCTCTGGACCTATTTGTTTCTTTGTTGTGTATAATTATTATGTCTGTGATAGTACCAAAACTCCCAAAGAAACTCTTCAATTCTTCTTGTGACAGATCATGAGGTAAACCACCGATGAAAATCTTCATGTATTTTTTTTTTTTGTTTTGGGTATAATACTTGGTTGTTCTTCAATATGAGAGAAAGTAATTATATTCTAAGCAGAACTATATTTATATACGAACAAAGAAGGGAACTCATACGTAATTTGATAAGGACTAGGAATTCTACCTGCATAAATAATAAAACATGAATTCAAATAAATAAATAAATAAAAAACGAGAAACATAAATCTAGATCAGTGAGTTTCACACGAGTAAGTTTTTTCCTGTCTACTATCTAGAGTTTTATAAGTTATATATATCCAACTTCTTTTCGAACTGGAGACCTATAATGAGTGGAACATGATTTTTGTTAATGACATATATAGGATAAGTATAAACTAAAAAGAAATTATTACCTTGAACCCCAATTTGCAAAGGTTGAATTTATTCGAATAAAAAGATAAAAATAAATATTTTATGTGGTCTTCATCTAGTTCTTTCAATTAACATATTTTTCTTTATTTCTTAAAAAAATATTATCCTACTTTTCTTTATCTAATATGATTTTAATGTCATATGGCGGTTAAAAAATTGCGGTGATAATTTTTTTCTTTTTCTTCTTTTTTTATATAATACTATAGAACTCTCAAAATAGGTAATAAGAGAACATATGTAATTTTTTTTTAATTTTTGCTAGGATATGAAAAAAAAAAAATCAATGAGACACAGTTTTTAATTGTTAATTTTTCATTAGGTTACCTTAAATTGTCATACATATAGTTAATAATTGTACCTGAATTTGATTTTAACCCATAAAAGCTATATCCTATTACTAGGATATTTGTCATACCTTACCACATAATTCTTCTATGGGTGAGAATAAAAAAAAATGATTCAACAAAACAATTGGTAATTTAAAAGGAAAAACAATAATAAGATCTTAATACGACATCGAGGTTTATATAATCCAATAGCTAAATAAGTGTAACATGACATTTGTTATCTTCATGTTAAACTTGGAACTTTAATTTCGTTTTATCTATTTGTTTATCCGATAAAGGAGAGGTAGTCATCTTTAACGGGTAATCTTTAACCCTATGCAAAAGCGTTAATACAAGTTATTTAGAAAATCAAGTATTCGCTTTAAAAGTTTAAAAATGGTTAATTTGACATTTAAAATATTTCTCCAATATTATTATTGTGTGGGGGGGAATTTTCAGAGATAATCAAATTATATAGTATGGAATTGCAATTTAGAAAAACAAAGGTAATTTGCAAATATATATATATATATAGGAAAAAAATCTTTTTATAATTAATTCTTAAACAAACTATATTGTTTATATGGGTAGCATCCAACTCAAATCCCAGATTTTTCGCTACATCCATTCCATTCCAATGACATATTAATTTTAAGATGTTACGTCCAATCCAATTGTACAAAATTCGTTCTAATACAATCCAATGAGATTTGGATTTGATTTGATGTCATTTTTCTCTTTTTATTTTAATTTGTAAGTTTTTAAAGGTATTTTTCAGTCTAAACAATTATTCCTAAAAGCCAACTACAAAAATATAAATGAAACTGAAACCAAATTTTAAACATGCCTCTTTTAAAGTATTTCAACAATCATTTTGGATAATTTGCTCAAAGTAACTATATGGATTGACTCAGATTGAATCGGCTAGTTATCCAATCGATTCGACAATTTAGAGTCCATTTAATTTGTTTATTTGAGTTGAGATGTAACTTTATATGATAATTTTTTATTGTGGTCAAAAAATTTAATGTGACTGTTTCTGAAAACTTTTTACTGTAACAAAATTCAAATTTTAAACTCAAATTAGTAAACTGAACGAGACTAAACACCCCAAATTGTTTTACTTTCGACACTGTTCTCCATTCTTTGGGCATGTTCTTTTAGAGTGTGACTTAAGTGTAGTTTTTGAGTTGAATTTGAGTTATAACTTGAGTTGAAGTTGTAACTTGAATAAAGTTGAGTAAAATTGAATAAAGTTAGAACTTAAAATAACGTGAATTTAAATAAAATTGTAATTTGAGTTTCAATTTTTTCTGAATTTTATTAGAAAAGAACAACCCCTAACTTTTCTACCTAGACGAAGTTTAACCTTCAACTGCTGAAAAACCCAATAATGGAAGCACACTTTGTCTGCGCGTCCATGTCCGATGTCCCTTTTTTGATTTATTATTTTTGTTAACCAGTAACCTAAAAAAATTAGGACGTGCATCTCATTTTGTTGTGTTTTAAAAATCTCGGGTTATCACACGTGCATTCCTTTAATTTCTCTTGCTATTTTTTTTAAAAAAAGTCCACCACAATTTAAATTTGAAATTTAAAATAATTTAATCAGTTTAAAAGTTTAGTGACGAGTTTTTAACGGTTACGTTTTTATCAGTTATTATTCATTAAATATAAAAATTTAATGATGTGACATGATAAAAATTTAATATTATTACAATCATGTGAACAATGTATTAAATTTAAAACAATAATACCTGTCAATATATTGATAAATATTGGATGACTATTAAATCCACACTCAAAGATTTAGGTATAAACAAGACAATATTTGTGAAGTTAATAAACGGTAACCCTCCAAAACTATCAAAAAAAAAAAAAAAAGACGTTGATGTTTAAATTATTTACAAAATTAATCGTTTACTCCTAGGTATGTAACTTGATCCATCAAATTTGAGATGATTTTGCAAAATTCACATATAACTCGTTGGCGGTTTTCAAATTGTACTTTTTTAATCCCAATAATACCTTTAAAAAAGGAAACAAATTTTAAATCTAACCATTATTTTTTCTAACTGTATTATTTATGTCACTATACAAAATTTTAATACCACGATAGAAAATAATCTACAAGTTAGCAGGTTGTGAAAAAATAACCTGAAAATTGTTAATGGTATTATATAATAAAAATAAAAATAAAATAGTATTACTTCAATAATGACTTGTTTTTTGTGTCTTGAAAAGATGGGATTGAACCCCTCGAGCAGTGAATTACGATTATATATGAAAGTATTTAATTGTGAGCAAAACTAATCTTTTATGGCATGTTACCCAAATTATTACGGCATGTTATCCAAACTTTTACGGCATGTTACCTAAGCATATTTGAAATGGGCATGAATCAGAGTAGAGAAAATTCAGAGTGAGTATGATTCGAAGTAAGAAAGTGGAGTCAAAATAAGTTGTTTACTTACAGCGTGTTTGGTAGGATAGAAAAGAGAGAGAAAAGAAAATAGATGAAGGATTTTAGAGAGAAAAATGAAATTTTAGGTTGTTTGGTGGAGAGGAAACGAGAAAAGAATGAAAAAGAAAATTCATGGGACCCACTAATTTTTAATCCTTTCAACTTTGAGAAGAAAAGATGAGATAAAAAGTTAGACAAACAAATGAGATGTAAAATAATAATTTTAACCTTCACCATTCATCATATTTTTATTTGTATTAAGGTATTATTGTAAAATGCCTTAGACTTGATATTTTCTTTTCACTTTTCGTTATCTTCTACCAAACAACATGAGAGAAAATTATTTTACTTTCTTCACTTATGTATTTCACTTCTCCTTCTTTCCTCTTTTCCATCTATCTTACCAAACATAACATTAGTGATAGGATTCGAAATCGAAGTCACTCTAAATTCATTCATGTGTTTTCTTACCCCTAAAATTAGAATGAACTAGTATAAAAACACTAATATACCCATTTTCATTTTTTTTGGCTCCGAAATACCTTTTTCAATTTAAAAAATAAATTATATACTTAGTATATTAAAATTAATCATAATTAAAATATTTATTATAATAATAGAGTAATAACATAATAAGTATACATTGCATAATTACTTCAAATATAAAACTAAATTGTCAAAATCTAAATAAAGTAAATAAAATAAAAAATAAAGTGTTAAAAATAAAATATATTATTAATTTTAATAAAAAAAACAAAGTACATATTTATTGTATGAAAGGAAATAATAATCAGCTAATATTATAATATTAGGGATATAAAATAATAAATATAAGTCGTAATTAATATTTATTGAATGTTATTTTTATAAGTAACTAGAGATAAGATAATAATTTAATATTAATATCAAGAATGAGAGTTTCAATTTAAAAAGAGTGAGATTATCAATCTCATTTTTCAATCTTAAATTTAAGTAGGATCCACCAATCCCATTCATATTCTAGGATAAAAAAAAGCACCTAAACGTTAAAATTGACTCCCATTTTCTAATCATGGTAATTAAACATGCCATTAGTTGTATGACGCTGTTTGGAGATTCTACCCAACTTTTTTGGGAATGAGTTATAAGGGGTGCTTAACCCTTTCGAAATAAATGCGTTGTTTAATAAGGTTAAAGAAACCTTTTGCCAACCAATTCACAAATATATTTAGATAACGTATTTGTGAATATATTAAGCCCCAATATACTTTTAAAAATATATTTATGAATACATATATTTATCTCAACAATAATAATATATTATGTTAGTAAATGACCCATTTAATTCGCTAATTTAAGTTGAATGTGATTTTATGTGAGTTTTTTGTTGTGTTTTAACTTGTTTGTAGGAAGTCCCACATTGTTTTTGTATGAAGGGGGTTTGGACTTTTGGCTTCTATAAATAAGCTATTCTCCCTTCTTTGTTGAGTATTCAAATATCAGATTTTCTTACTCAACTTTAAGTAGGTTCTTTAACAAGGATATCTTAGTAGTGGATCATAAGTACCCAAAAGTTGTAATTGTTCTTTGAGATTAGTGAAGTGGTCTACCACGGTGGTGTCCCGAGGATGTAGGCAATTTGCCGAATCAAACCAAGCTCCATAATGGAAAATAAGTGTATAAATCGACACTCAAATTTGGAGGATGTAGGCAATTTGCCGAATCAAACCAAGCTCCATAATGGAAAATAAGTGTATAAATCGACACTCAAATTTGGAGGATGTAGGCAATTTGCCGAATCAAACCAAGCTCCATAATGGAAAATAAGTGTATAAATCGACACTCAAATTTGGATGGAAAGACACAAGTGATGGTGATCTTAATACTCTCTCTTTAAGCTTGGCCTTCTTGACCTTAACGCGGTTGTTCTTCAAGAAGTAAAATTTATTTTGCAAAATATTCTAGGCAACTTCTTCAGAATCAAAAGTAATAAATCCAAATCTTCTAGACTTATTTGTATCTTTGTTGTGTATAATTATTATGTCTGTGATAGTACCAAAACTCCTAAAGAAGTTCTTCAATTCTTCATGTGATAGATCATGAGGTAAACCACCGATGAAAATCTTCATGTATTTTTTTTTTTTGTTTTGGGTATAATACTTGGTTGTTCTTCAATATGAGAGAAAGTAATTATATTCTAAGCAGAACTATATTTATATACGAACAAAGAAGGGAACTCATACGTAATTTGATAAGGACTAGGAATTCTACCTGCATAAATAATAAAACATGAATTCAAATAAATAAATAAATAAAAAACGAGAAACATAAATCTAGATCAGTGAGTTTCACACGAGTAAGTTTTTTCCTGTCTACTATCTAGAGTTTTATAAGTTATATATATCCAACTTCTTTTCGAACTGGAGACCTATAATGAGCGGAACATGATTTTTGTTAATGACATATTTAGGATAAGTATAAACTAAAAATAAATTATTACCTTGAACCCCAAATTGCAAAGGTTGAATTTATTCGAATAAAAAGATAAAAATAAATATTTTATATGGTATTCATCTAGTTCTTTCAAATTAACATATTTTTCTTTATTTCATAAAAAAACATTATCCTACTTTTCTTTATCTAATATGATTTTAATGTCATATGGTGGTTAAAAAAATTGTGGTGATAGTTTTTTTCTTTTTCTTCTTTTTTTATATAATATTATAGAACTCTCCAAATAGGTAATAAGAGAACATATGTAATTTTTTTTATTCTTTGTTAGGATATGAAAAAAAAAATCAATGAGACACAGTTTTTAATTGTTAATTTTTCATTAGGTTCCCTTAAATTGTCATACTTATAGTTAATAATTGTACCTGAATTTGATTTTAAGCCATAAAAACTATATCCTATTACTTTGATATTTTTCATACCTTACCACATAATTCTTCTATGGGTGAGAATAAAAAAAATGATTCAACAAAACAATTGGTAATTTAAAAGGAAAAAAAAAAGAATAAGATCTTAATACGATATCGGGGTTTATATAATCCAATAGCTAAATAAGTGTAAAATGACATTTGTTATCCTCATGTTAAACTTGGAACTTTAATTTCGTTTTATCTACTTGTTTAACCGATAAAGGAGAGGTAGTCATCTTTAACGGGTAATCTTTAACCCTGTGCAAAAGCGTTAATACAAGTTATTTAGAAAATCAAGTATTCGCTTTAAAAGTTTAAAAATGGTTAATTTGACATTTAAAATATTTCTCCAATATTATTATTGTGGGGGGGGGAATTTTCAGAGATAATCAAATTATATAGTATGGAATTGCAATTTAGAAAAACAAAGGTAATTTGCAAATATATATATATATATAGGAAAAAAATCTTTTTATAATTAATTCTTAAACAAACTATATTGTTTATATGGGTAGCATCCAACTCAAATCCCAGATTTTTCGCTACATCCATTCCATTCCAATGACATATTAATTTTAAGGAAATAGTAAAAAATATAACAATATGAAAAGCTTAAGAAAGTATATAGGCCAAGTATATAGGCCAATTTTTAGTTATAAAAATTAATAGGCTATAACTTGTCAAGTTATGGTTCATAACCAGATAAGTTATGGATAAACTTGTCAAGTTATGGTTCATAGTCAGACAAGTTATGGACAATTATGGACAATAACTTGTCAAGTTATGGTTCATAACCAGACAAGTTATTGATGAAAACAGTAATTTGACCTATTTATTAACTTATGTAAACTATTAGCTTATTAATTTTAATCCATCTCAGGTCTTGACCTATTTCTCTCATTCTCCCTTAATTTTAAGATGTTACGTCCAATCCAATTGTACAAAATTCGTTCTAATACAATCCAATGAGATTTGGATTTGATTTTATTTGATTAGATGCCATTTTTCTCTTTTTATTTTAATTTGTAAGTTTTTAAAGGTATTTTTCAATCTAAACAATTATTCCTAAAAGCCAACTAATATAAATGAAACTGAAACCAAATTTTAAACATACCTCTTTTAAAGTATTTCAACAATCATTTTGGATAATTTGCTCAAAGTAACTATATGGATTGAATCAGATTGAATCGGTCAGTTATCCAATTATTTTGACAATTTAAGACCTGTTTAGTTCGTTAATTCGAGTTAAAATGTGATTTTATGTGAGAATTTTATATTGTAATAAAAAAATTAGATGTGACTGTGAACAGAGCAACTCACCCCAAATTGTTTTACACTTTTACTTGCGACACTGTTCTCCATTCTAACGACACTGTTCTCCATTCTAACTTTTCTACATACACGAAGTTTAACCTTCAACTGCTGAAAACCCCAATAATGGAAGCACACTTTGTCTGCGCGTCCATGTCCGATGTCCCTTTTTTGATTTATTATTTTTGTTAACCAGTAACTTAAAAAAATTAGGACGTGCTGATGTGCATCTCATTTTGTTGTGTTTTAAAAATCTTGGGTTATCACACGTGCATTCCTTTAATTTCTCTTGCTATTTTAAAAAAAGTCCACCACAATTTAAATTTGAAATTTAAAATAATTTAAACGATTTAAAAAGTTCAACGACGAGTTTTCGACGGTTACGTTTTCATCAGTTGTTACTCATTAAATATAAAAATTTAATGATGTGACATAATAAAAATTTAATATTATTACAATCATGTGAACAATATAATAAATTTAAAACAATAATACCTGTCAATATATTTATAAATATTGGATGACCATTAAATATTGAACCTCTCGAACAGTGAATTAAGATTATAATGAAAGTATTTAATTGTGAGCAAACACCAAACTTTTATGGCATGTTACCCAAACTTTTACGGCATTACCTAAGCGTATTTGAAATGGGTATGAATCAGAGTAGAGAAAATTCAGAATGAGTACGATTCGAAGTAAGGAATTGAAGTCAAAATAAGTTACTTACTTACAGTGTGTTTGGTAGGGTTGAAAAGAGAGAAGAAAATCGATGAAGAATTTTAGAGAGAAAAATGAAATTTTAGGTTGTTTGGTAGAGAGGAAATGAGGAAGGAATGAAAATGAGAATTTTATGAGGCCCACTAATTTTTAATCCTTCCAACTTTGGGAAGAAAAGAGAGAAAAAGTTAGACAAATAAATGAGATGTAAAATAACAATTTAACCTTCACCATTCATCATATTTTTATTTGTATTGGGGTATTATTGTAAAATGCCTTAGATTTAATATTTTCTTTTCACTTTTCTTTCTCTTCTACCAAACAACATGAGAGAAAATCATTTTACTTAATTCACTTATGTATTTCACTTCTCCTTCCTTCCTCTTTTTTATCCATCTTACCAAACATAACGTTAGTGATAGGACTCGAAATCGAAGTCACTCTAAATTCATTCACGTATTTATTTACACTCAAAATTAGAATGAACTAGTATAAAAACACTAATATACCCATTTTCATTTTTTTCGCTCTGAAATACCTTTTTTAATTTAAAAAATAAAAATTGTATACTTAGTGTATTAAAATTAATCATAATTAAAATATTTATTATAATAATAGAGTAATAAAATAATAAATATACTTTGCATGATTACTTCAAATATAAAACTAAATTGTCAAAATCTAAATAAAGTAAATAAAATAAAAAATAAACTGTTAAAAATTAAAATATATTATTAATTTTAATAAACAAAATAAAGTACATATTTATTGTATTAGAGGAAATAATAATCAGCTAATATTATAATATTAGGGATATAAAAAAATAAATATAAGTTGTAATTAATATTTATTGAATTTTATTTTTATAAGTAAACTAGAGATAAGATAATAATTTAATATTAATATCAAGAATGAGAATCTCATTTCAAAAAGAGTGAGATTAAATCTCATTTTTCAATCTCAAATTTAAGTAGGATCCACCAATCCCATTCATATTCTAGGATAAAAAAAAAGCACCTAAACGTTAAAATTGACTCCCATTTTCTAATCACGGTAATTAAACATGCCATTAGTTGTATGACGCTGTTTGGAGATTCTACCCAACTTTTTTGGGAATGAGTTATAAGGAGTGCTTAACCCTTTCGAAATAAACGCGTTGTTTAATAAGGTTAAAGAAACCTTTTGCCAACCAATTCACAAATATATTTAGATAACGTATTTGTTAATATATTAAGCCCCAATATACTTTTAAAAGTATATTTATGAATACATATATTTATCTCAAGAATAATAATATATTATGTTAGTAAGACCCGTTTAGTTCGTTAATTCGAGTTTTTAATTCAAATTGAGATGTGATTTTATGTGAGAACTTTTTACTGCAGTAAAAAAGTTAAATATGACTATTTCTGAGAGCTTTTTATTATAATAAAACTCGAATTCTAAACTCAAATCAGTGAAATAAACGAGACCAAAATCTGTCAACGCAAAAAGTAACGTTAACATTTCTGCTTATCTCAAACATTAAAATGATCAAATTGTAATGCTTAAATATAAAATGATGATTTTGTAGGTAGTGAAACTCAAGGATACTTAACTATTTCTTGGAAAGAATTATGGAAAATTTTATGCCAAGGTACTAAAATATTTTATCTGTATTGCACGAGTTTGAGCAGGTAGAAACTTCATCAAGTACTTAAATTTGCAACAACAAAAAAAAAGTTCTAAGTTATTTTGGCCTCGTTCATTTCACTAATTCAAGTTTTCAGTTTTAGATTTCTACAGTAAAAAACTTTCAGAAAATGTCACATCTAACTTTTTCTGCTACAGTGAAAAGCTCTAAAAAAATATCACATCTCAACTCGAATTCGCGAAGTGAACGAAGCCTATTGTAATATGATATTTCAGAACTCACAATATCAACACCTTTCAGAAAAAGAAAAAACAAAAATCAACAGGATATTTTTACTTTGACGAACCACAACTGTTTTCAAGAAATATACTCACCGATGAATTTTGATGATAACAAACAATTCATGATGAAATTATCTTACTACTTAATCTTGAGTTTTTTTTTTTTCTTTCTAGGGAATTAATTTTGAGTTGTTTGTTTAAGTGAAATTGTACAAATATTTTTCAACTCAAGATTTAACAAGCAAATTTTGAAGATAAACACAGCTCTATTTCAAGAAATGAAAATAGATTAGTGTATAGTGTTTTCTTCTCATAAAAAATTTGAATTTTAAAAACCATAATCAAGAATCCTAATTTGAATCCTGGTTTGAACCCGTATATCAAAAGGGCCCTTAGTTTAGGTAAAAACAGTTTTTCCTTCTTAGTGTTTTGCAATTTACATGACATCGGCAAGCAGCCTTCTTTTATCTTTTTCTTGTACAAGTGATGACATATGAATTCTGAGGAGACAAATTTAAAAACACCTTCATATAGATGTAAAGACAAGTGACCCTGTACAACTATGATGATTAAATGAGGCAGAGCGTTTCATATAGACGCCAACCTGGGTTATAGAATACTTTGGCAAAGCCAATTACCTGAAAGATTGACCGCCTTAGAGTTTCAAGAGACGGGAAACTTGCAACAGACATCGAAGATGTCGTCTAACGGAGCATGATCACCCGTGCCCTCATCTTTCCTTGCATACAATAATTGCTTACCTTTGAAGACGAACATTCCACCCTGATTCATGATAAAGAAAATGCACAAATATAAGAACAATGTTTGTGATACTGAAGAAGCAATTCCAGACACTATATTGATATTGAAGACCAAAAGTAAAGCTCATATAGGGCCTGATGTGTTGGAATGAACAAGATCAGACCTGTTGTAACACACTACTTTGATCATCTGGGGTCGCTTCGATGGTATAGTTCTTCACGGCTTTCTGCAGAGCTTCAAATCTAGAAAAAACCTTCGCCTGTCATATCATAAGTTTTAAAAATAAAACACATAAAAATCAACCATTCAAAAGACACCCCATCTGTAAATACTGCTGAAGCATGAAATGTTGAAACATAGGAAAAAAAGGAAAAAAAAAAAAAATTACACTGGCTGGATTGAAGAATGTACGCCCAAATCCGTAGTATAAGCCCAAAACATCGTATGCCTAAAACAATGTGTCATCTATAGTTTGGATATTGTTGATAAGGATATTCGGTAAGTTAACATAATTAATAGGATAAAATTGAAATAATTAACGGGATGGAAGCATTACCTTGCGATCAGGATCAGCATAAAGGCAATCCATTGGAAATGGCAACTAAACATGGAACAGAAGGGAAAACAAAACAAGAAACAGCATCAACGATAAAAAGTAGGATATATTACTCATTTGGTATTCCACATTTCCCTATCCAAATTTGTGTGGATTTCATAATAACCCATCTCATTTCCCATCCCACAATTTAAAAGCATGTAACATGGATAATGAAACACAATCATGTTACACGGCATACTTATTTTAAGAGGAATCAAAGCCATGTTCAAATTCGTTGTCTTGGTTTTATTGTCTCCTTTATTGTCCCTCTAGTTAAAGATTGACAACTCATTAAAGTTATTCTGAAAGTTGCTATTCATTGTAACACTCTTCAAGTCTATCCTAGATTTTTATGACTAATTATAAAGAACTTTATGATTGTTACGTATACTACGATTACTCAAGAAAATTGAAGGGAGAGAAGGATTTTAATGAAAAACTTGTGTTTGGATGGGTTTGAACCTCTCTCGTTGAGGTTTTTTTTCCTTTTTTTAGAATTTTTCACATTTTTTTTTAAACTAAACTAAAATCCTATTGGGTCTGGTATGTGGTGTCTCTACAAATACTCAGAAGCTTTCACAAATCAATCAGTTTTTTAAAATTATTGGCTACATATATCTAAAATTGTATTTTGGGCCTCATATTTTCAAAAGGTCATATCTTGGGCCCCATAATTTGTCAAAATTGCAAATTAATTTGACCCCGGAATGGAAGTTTTGGCCTCGTTCGTTTCGCTGATTCGAGTTTAGAATTTGAGTTTTGTTACAGTAAAAAGCTCTCACAAACAATCACATCTAACTTTTTTACTACAGTAAAAAGCTCTCACATACAATCACATCTCAACTCGAATTCTAAACTCGAATCAGCGAAACGAACGAGGCCTTTGTAAAAATGACCTCAATGTCGATGCACCGATTAAGAATACGACGTTAGATATCCCGTTTGGAATTTAATTTCATAAGTTTTACTCCAATAGACGTTTTTCAAAAGGGCGAGGGTGGGGGGTGGAATGAATTCCATTAATGTCATAAAAATCCACAATAGGCTTAGAGGGTGTTGCAACCCTCCTACATGTTATAAAAGTTTCGTCTCCAAAACTCCAGAATAAACTCGGGTAGGGTTTGCAAATTTCCAACTCAAGTTCTCAAGTTGTTTCTCTCACAGCATGCTTCCTCAATAGCACCTTAACTAGAGATATTTTCTTATTTTGCGACTCTTTCTCCTTCCTAGAAAGAATTTCAATGAGCTTCTCTTCATTTTGCAAAGTTAGCGTTAAGCTTCAAGAGTTCATAATTCATAATGTGAGAAGAGCCCTCGACGAACTTGCGCACCATTGTGACATGAAAAACATCCTGGATGGCCTTTGCAAAATATGAGGCCTAAAGTATGATTTTAAAAACATGTGGGCTAATTTCTTTTAAAAAAAAAAAAAGTCGATTGATTTGTGAAAGTCTCTAATGGAGTATGGAGGCATCACCCATGCTCACCACACCCAATAGGATTTTAGTTTAGCTTAAACAAATAAAAAGGGGGGAATATAAGAAGCTCGCATCATTTTTCTTTTTCTTTTTTCTTTTTCCTTAAGGGTGGGGGTGGGTATTGTGGTGGAGTTGGGGTGTGGAAAAAAAAAAAAAAAAAAAAAAAAAAAAAAGAGAAAAAAAAAAAAAAAAAGTGAGAAACTATAGAATATCCACCAAAAATCTATCCAAACACAAATTTTTCATCAAAATCCTTCTTTCAACTCATAATACTACCATTCCCCTTCAATTTCCTTCAATTATAAACAATCTTAAAACCCTAAAAAGCCCTCTAAATAATTTTACTCTTTCGTAGACAATAGTTTCAAGTTTTTTATTTTGACTCTCTCGTCATTTGAAATTGAAGTAGAACTTCCTTTTACTTGTTTAAGTGTAACCACTCCAGGCATATCTCTAAACTAAACTAGAGAGCTGGAAGCTCTTCCTCTAAAGATCATGCCGGGGGGCTTGAGAAGGTGCTCGACAAGGCTGGTCTTCGAGGAACTAATATTGTTCAGCACAATAGCATCTTTGATTTGGCAATCGGTGTGATGTGATCTCTAGAAGATTGTAAGAGATTTTGGTAGCCATGATTATGCCTGTGCCGTGCATGTGATTCTTGGCTACTATGAGAGAGCCACCAGGTTTTCTCTGATTTGAATATTTAGCAAGCTAGGTTTGATGAAAGAGTCTTACCAAAGAAAAAAAGCCAAAGAGAGACGAAGACATTACATTAAAAAGATAAGTCAATAGTTAATGACATTGACAGCGATTAAGACTTTAAAAGGAAGCTTGTCCGTTTATTTGTAGGTGAACTCTATGAATAGCAACTTTAGAAGTACATGTTGTTCAAAATCTTAATGAGGTGTCAATGTTTAATTAAATAGACAACAAATGAGACGGTAAAAATAGAGGCAACAGATTTGGACTCGAACATAGTCATGTCTGAAGACTTAACCCTATTGATTTCCATTCTCTAATTGTGAGAACCTTTTGAAACATATGGAGGACGTCAAGTAGTAAAAAACACGAACACCAATCATGCTATAGTTTTAGTAACTGAACCATGCTTAAAATAAGTACGCCACATAACATGATAGTGGTTAACCATCTATGGTTAAATGCTTTCATCTTTAGTGCACTTGAGCGTGTGCACAAAACACTAGGCAGCTACACGTTTTTCATCTAGTATCATTTAGAAAACTATCACCACATTTGATCTATGGCACATCCAAGAAACACTGAAGGCTGATATCCTAGTTTCTCAGTGCCCGCAACATAATAGCACTCAACAATACACCTTAACCTAAAATTGATTAAAATCATTGTATAGCCGATCACGTATCTGCTGTGCTATCAAAGCAGACAACAAGACTATGAAGGTTAGACGCTAGCGTGGTCGATATAAGCAGATAGTGATTTTGTGAAGTCCATATCAACAATAAAGATTAGAACTTGTGCCCAAACATAGCCTAGTGGTAAATTCTTACCTAACTTCCCCACAAGAAGAAGAGTTCAAATGCCCCACCCCTAAAGTTAAAAAAAACAATAAATAAAAAATAAAATAAAAAAAGAACTTCTAATTGATATCTTAATAACGTGTCCCCTATAGTTCTACAGAGTTTCCAGTGCAGCTTGCCAGCGTGTGCCTAATCAAATCTGATAGATACATAACCTAATCATTTCGCATTCAATTTTGATACTCAAGACGTTCTTAAAAGTATGATGATAGGCTTCTAAAGCTAGGGATATTTAATTAAATTTCATGAATTGCAGCTCTAACTGGTAGCCAAAAGGGAAGGAAATAGAAAACAAACCCTTTCTGCGAGAATGCGAGCTTTATTAGGAGTGCCAACTCCAACTGCAACTAGTTTTACACCAGCTGAATCAAATCTTTCCTTTGCTTCTTTCAGAGTTGAAGCAAGCTCCCAACTAGAAGCAACCACAAGAAGCAATGAGATAAAATAATTCAGATGAACCCCACACTAAACAACTTGTTGTTTATATTATTTACCAGCAAGGGCAACCAAAGTGTCTCAACAATGCGACAACAGCTATTCCCTGGGGAAAAAAAAGCCTGAATTATTCCCACAGAAAAAAGTTTTTTACACGACTCCTTACTTCCCCGGAGAGAAGTTTATTTTTTTACACAATTTGTAAAATACAATGGATAAATTTAACACGAGTTATAAAATATAAGGGATTAATAAAGTAGAGCTTTTCAATTAAATGCAGAAATTTAGGTTGTGTTTGGAATTGATCCCGTTTTTTTTTTTTTCATGTTTTTCGAGAAAGAAAAAATGAAAATGGCGTTTAGCGCAATAAAAACAAAAAACGGAAATGAAAACGATTGCTCTTTTGCATTTTTGAGTTAGGGTGACTTGAGTGATGATCTTGAGTTGAGTTTGAGTTATAACTTGAGTTGAAGTTGTAACTTGAATTTGTGTTTGGATGTGCACATTGGAGTTATGATTTGAATTGAGAATCTTTTTGAGTTTGTGTTTGAGTGGGTCAAAACTTAAATTTGTATTTAGATAATATTTTAATAAAAACTAAATGGTGATGAAAAATTTTAATTGGGTATATGGGTAGGGTTTTATTCGTCTTTTCATTGTGAATGCATAGAAAAAAAATCATCTCAATCAGAATTAAAACAAAAAGTTATGGTATTTTTAATAATAGAAAAAATAGTGTTCATTAACTTGAGTTCGAGTTTATAAACTCGAATTGAAGGAGAAACTTGAACTCGAGTTTAGCCCCAAACTCGAGTTCAAACTCAAATTTTACAAAAGAACATGAACTTGAATAAAGTTGTAACTCGAATTCAAACTTTTTTTGAGTTTCGTTGCAAAAGAGCAACCCCTTAGTTTAGTGTAAAATGAGAAAGAATTCATTTTTGTTTTCGTTTTCTCCTCTATCGAGCAAAGAGAGAGATAGATAGACATTAATAGGATTTTTTATACTGAAAACTATCTCTTGATAAAACTACCAAACGCATTTTTAAAAATAATTTTTGTCTGAGATTGAAAACGTTTTTATTTTAATTTTTATACAAAAAATAAATTTATTTTAAATATTTTTATACAAAAAATAAAATTATTTTAAAACAAGGTCTTAATTATTATCCCTATGTAGTATAATGCTTGGACATACATTTATAAAATGATACACATAATGATATGCATTGTGAATATATAGGGCTTGTCTACGGGCACTGCAACGTAACATATAGAGGGGAAAAACATAAAATGACAATCATAAAACGTAGACTCAAAGCCAGACTGTCTACTTCAAAGAGCACTCATTCATAAATCAGTTACTGGTACAAATAAATAAAGAAATGTAACTAAGGTTTATTGGAAAAAGCAACCCAAAACGATATAAATAGGGTAATGTATGTATATGTAAAATATATATTAAGCAGAACTATAATATAGGTGTAATAAATTAATACTATAACTATAATATAGGTGTAATAATACTATAACTACAATATAGGTATAATTATACTATATATTTACATATAATAATATATTATTAAGTCTACTATATTATGTGATATGTGTCCATCTATATTATATATTGATCTGTGGATAGAGAAATAATAGAATCTTTTCTAATTGAATCAAATATGATTTTAGACGCCGAAATTGGACAGTGATTAGTCTATTAAACTCAACTAATACAAACAAGCAAAACCCAAATAGGGAAAACGAATGCATCTTATCAACATATTAATCTTTTAATAACAAGCAAAATGTCACAAATTCGAAATTTCAACAACAGCTACATACAGAATTAAATTGGAAAATCGCATTAATTGAGTCGGTCAATGGAAATTAGTAGGATTTTGACGAAAATGAGAGAGAGATAAACACTTGAGATTAGAATCTTAACCTCGTTTTGATCCCAAAGATCCTTGAACAAGACGGGCTCGCCGGCGGCGGTGAAGATGCTAACGTCGCCGAGGATCTCCCCGATGCTTGGGCCGATATCGGAAACCGCCGCTCTCGCTACGACATGTCGTCTAAGGCCGACGACGACCCGCGTAGTTGACTTTGGGGATTGTGCGGCGGCCGAGAGGGACGGCGCGTGAGAATTCGGTATCGCGAGTGAGGGAGGCCGGGAACAGAGTGACGGAAAAGAAGGGAAGGAGAGAGGCGGCGCGTGGAGCGCGCGTGCAGAGGTGAGAGCCATGGGTTTTGGGGTTTGAAATTAGCGAAATCAAGCGGAGGAGAGACTTCTAGAACTTGGTTCGGACTAAGGGAGGTAAAGCTGAAGAAGGAAAAGAAATATAAAAAAAAATTAAAAATTTGAGAGCCGTTGGCACTTGGCAGTGATTGAGTGACGGGAGGACATATCGTGTACATGACGCCGTTTTTATTTATTTTCTTTATTTTTCCTCTAAAAATGAGAAAAAAAAAATTCCAAGATAAAATAAAAGAACATTTTTTGATTGGTTTTAAAAAAAACGTTTCTAAAATGTAATAATACCTTTTTCAAGGTAAAACAACCTAAAAATACTTTTATTAATATTGTGTAGTGATAAACAGTTATATATTAAATTTTGTTATATTTAGATATAATTCTTTTATAAAATTGTTGAAAATTTGCAATTTTTTTGTTTGAATAATATAATTTAGCTTTGTAAACACAATATTGTTAAAATCTTCACTATGAAAATTTCCAGAAATAAGAACTGCATAATCTTAAGCAAATCGGTTTATTACTGAAGATACTCTGTATTGAGGTTCAAATAAGAATAGCACTGCAATTCTTTTGTTCAGTATTTATGATGGTAGATTATCCTTTAAATTTTTAATTTGATAAATTATCTCTTAAAGGGAATAAAATATTCATATATTTTTTTTCAAATCGATGACGACTATATATAAAAATTTTGATGAAAACGCTTTTATAAACCTTACATTCTCACTAAAAGTATATACTAAAATTTCAAATGACAATAAGAGAACATTATATATCCTAACAGAAGATGTTTCCTCTTAAATATTAAGATAATTAATTAATTCAAACGTACTCCATTATATTTTATTAAAACTTCAAGGATTATTTCTTGATTAAAAATTCAAGAAGTAAACTCAAAATATATATCTACACACGTTTTTGGCAAGGATGCAAAAATAATGGCAACATATAATAGTTTGTCTTTTTAAGGAATAAATTATTGCTTCTTTCCCTCCCATGAATAACCACACAAACATTAGCTAAGAAAGCAGACAATAATCGCATATATATATATATATATATATTTTTAAAGGAAATAATGGCATAATATTTGATGAAAAAGTTTTACATACCTATTATTTATATCATTTTAAATAATTAAATATTTTTATAGTCTTTTGCTTTTTCTTTATAAATTAAATGACAATTACTCATTTTCTAGTGAGGTGACATGAATAATTTTTTTTTTTTACTTTCAAAATATGAAAGGAAAACTTGTATTCAAATATGAGTAGATAAACAAACAACACAATATAAAGTTAATGACCCGTTAGAGAGATGGACGTACACCTAAGGTTTGAGAACGGAAGATAATCTCAGCACACTAAAATTGAGCAAACCTAAGGCTCTATTTGAAAAAACTCCTCCCAACATAATAAGCTTCTGAGCATCGGAAGGATAGAACACCAACCCCCATTCAGAGGGTACATCAGCATCACGACACAGACAAAATTCTAACTTAACCATACAAACCACACCGTTAGTAAATAACTTAACCGAGTGAGAGACATAACCAACGCCGGATGACAAGAAAACCACCTCTTTTATTACAAAACAACAAGCAAAAAGTGGTGAGAACAACATCGCCACACCTTTATTACAATCTAAAACACAAAACAAAACAAAAAGAAAATCCAAAGCATTGTGGGCGTAAGCCTCCGATGATAATGCAACCGGTGAGAGGACCACGAAGGAAGAAAGAAGGCTTCGAGACCCTCATGGCGAAGTCACCGAAAAGAGACCAACAAACGATAGTGAATGATTCATCTTCACCACCGCCACCAACCTCTGGAGACAGCACCACCCCTGCCAAAGGAAGCCCCCCACCGCCAGGATCAAACCTCCATAAGGACCCGGCCACCCAACATTGATGGTGTCAGAGAATGCCTCCTAAATGTCTGATTTCTAACTTTCAAATAAAATCCAATCCGTCCTAATCAAGCCACCCCATGACACACTGCCACCACCGTTGAAGAGCCATCGAGAAGACGAGCTCGAAGACCCATTTTCATGGTCGGGAATCTGGCGACGCGCCTGGAAACGGTGTCGAAACTCCGATCAACACTCAAGCTTCTTTTCTTTCTCTCGTTCCTTTCTATCAAAAGATGACTAATATTTCTGGTTTTTTTCTCCATTTTAATAGACAAAAGTTAATAGAGAAATTTCAAAATCATTTGAAGAACTACATGTACAGAATTTGATTTAAATTTAAATGAAATTGAACAGAAAAGCATCATTCAAATGAAAAGTTAGCCAAAAGAAGAGAAGAGTATGTAAAATTAAAGTTCAAACATGGGGTATATACTATATAGAGGTAATTGTGGAAATATATAAGATTTTAATATTGAAAAGAAAATAATTTTAAATTTTAAAAATTTTTGGGTGCCTTAATAAAAATTTAGGGTGTGAATAAAATTTCTCAAGTTAACATTCACTATCTTTATGAGGCCCTCATATGTAATATAACGGGTGCGTTTGGAACTCGTTTCAAAATAATTTTGTTTTTTGTATGAAAATGAAAATGAAAACGTTTTCATTTTTATTTTGGAATCATTTTTTGAAAATGTGTTTGGTAGTTTTATTCCGAGATTGATTTCAGTTTAAAAAAAACTGAAATTGTGTTTGGTGGTTTAATTTTAAAAATATATAATAATATTTAATATTAAAATATATTAAATAAACAATAATGGAATCATTTCTGAACCCAATTCCATAATTCCACAACAAACCCAGTTCGTCTCTCTCTATCTCTTTACATTTTCAAACAAAAACCAAACCCAGCAACCCCATCCCTCTCTCTCTCATCTTCGATCAACAAAAGCCAGATTCACAAAATTTTACCCATGCATAGGAATAGATTGCCGGCAATTAGATCGCAGTGACGGTCGCCGTTGTGACCTTATCGCACGACTGCGACAAAGGACGGGAGGTTGAGAGAGAGAGAGGGGGGTCGCGATTCGCCGGTTTTGGGTGTGGCTTGTGACGGTGTTTCCTGGCGAGGTTCAATGGCAGGACCCACTGGGTTTTAATGTGCGAGGCGGTCTGAGTCGATGCCCGGTTGTAGTTATGGACAACTCGTGGTGGATACAGAGGGGCAAAGTTGGCTTGGTCGTGACTTCTAGGTGGCGCCGGTGGCGATTTCGGAGAAGAGAGAGAAGAACGAAGGGAGAAAATGAAAAGGAAAATGAAAAACGGATTTAATCCGTTTTCAAATTTTCAAAAAAGGACAAAAACGTTTTTGTTTTCAGTTTTTAGAAAATTTTGCACCAAACGCATTTTCTATACGCGTTTTCATTTTTTATCCTCAAAAAATGTGAAAAACGGAAACAAAAACAGAAACAAACAGGGCTTCGTGGTTTACTTTGGATTGGGTTTATGCCTACAGGACGTTGTAAAGTTTCGGGCTAAAAGCAAGAAATAATGACAGAAATATAAAAAAAATACCCTTTAAAGTATATAGGTCCAAAATTTTATTCCTTACTCTTATTTAATATCGTTTTAGTCAAATAACTATATTAATATAAAAATGTAAATCCATATACTTAATAAGTCAATCATTTTCTCAACAATGACATATCCTTTCGTAGTCTTTTGCAGTTTTCCTATTTTTTCCATCCGCATTCTTTAGTTCTTCAATTGACTTTCTTAGTTTGCATCATTTTCATACAATTTTGCTTTTTATTTATTTGATATGTGATAAGATAAAACGAAAAACAATAATTTTAGTTTAAATATTTAACAAAAGACATAAATCCTTATGTCCCTTAAGGTCATTCATCTAAATTTCTCTTCTTTTTTTTTTCTTTCCTTTCCTCTTATTTTCACTGGATACAATGTGGCACTAATATTAGTACCAATTTTACTTATCTAAAATAAGGAAACATCTGCATATCAACCTAATTGTGAATGTCAAATATTATAAAAATTAAACACAAATCAATATAGATTTGCATCTAACCTCAAAATAAAATTTGGGACTACAACCTTACATTCTCCACTTAGATTTTTGTACCTCTTTAATTAGTGTTGGACTAGTGTTTTTCTTTGTATAACTATAGCTCAATAAAATTTCTTATAATTTCTCTCTTTATGACTATCTTCTCTCATATTTATCCCACTTTTCTCTCTTCTTAGCTAGCGACGCTATCACCATAAGTAGCCCTCGCAGCCTCACATTGTCATCCCGCGGACCTTTTGAATGCTCATGCCAAACCGTACGAGGCCTCACAACCATTTCATGCTAGATCTAGTCCCATCTAATAAGATCTAGTCGGATGTCGACTTTTGATGCTACCAAATCTTACCTAACTCGAGCAAGCATAAGAACAATGTATTTATTGTTTTAAAATTGTATAAGCCACAAGCCATGTGTGAGTAGTCTCACATTTAGTGACTAAATTATTAATAACTAACGATGCGAGTATATGTGAGTGAGAAGCAGTAATTTACGAGTAACTCGATAAACTGGCACTAAAATAACTCCAATGACCGACAACGTATGACAATGAAATGGTGGTCACTCATTGAGGCCCTAGTCGCTTCGAGGGTTCGAATTGTGTGAATTTGAACTTATATGTGGGTTATTTGTGTGGTTTAAATTGGCATTTCGTATTATAAGATTAGTGTTGTTTAGTATAATATGAAATAAAGTTTGAACCAGTGTTTAGTTACATTATTAACTATGAGTTTTTTAAAAAATGTGAGTAATTAACAATATTTTGGGCTATAACCTAAAAAACTTTTAGGAGAGGGTAAGTTTCATAGAACCAGAATTTTGAGTTGAAATGAACTCAAAACCCAAATCTAAGTTCAAAATTTATGCAATTAAACAAGAGTTTAAATAAATTTTTTAGTTCAAATCCGTCACAACTTCCAACCAAACATGCTATGAGTTAATCCAGCCACAATATGAATGATAAACCACTTATGTGTGCTCATTTTCTTCATGTACAGGCTAAGATTGGACTCTCCTCCCCGAGCTCCATCTTACGGAGTATATAGAAGAAAATCAAGTTTAATTGTATCTAGTTAGTTTCCTGTTTTTTTAAGGCTTGTTCATTTATACTTAAATTTAAAAAAAAGTTTGAACTCAACTTATAACTTTATTTAAGTTCATATTATTTTATAAAATTAGAGTTTTAACTTGAGTTTGGGGCTAAAATCTGAGTTCAAGTTTCATTTTTAAGTTAAGTTCATAAACTCAAACTCAAGTTAATGAACAATATTTTTTCTATACTTAAAACGCCATAATTTTTTCGTTTTAATTCCGATTGAGATGATTTTTTTTCTAAGCGTTTACAACGAAGAGACGAATAAAACCCCATCTATATACCATATTAAAATTTTCCATCACCATTGAGTTTCTATTAAAATACTATCTAAATACAAATTTAAGTTTTGACCTATCCAAATACAAACTCAAATAGATTGTCAATTCAAACCATAACTCAAATGTGCACATCCAAACACAAACTCAAATTAGAATCTCAACTTAAATCATACTCAAATACACCTTAACTTAAATTAAAATTTAAACTCAAATTACCGTAATTTAAAAAATACAAATTAATAAGCCCTTAATTTCTTATTTTTAAAATTTCAATTGTATTTGAATTGTAAATTACCTAAAATAGGATATTATGTCTATATATTCAATGAGAAAATTACGTCATAATTTCTTCAAATCTTTTTCCACTCCCCACCGAGCATCTAGTCGCCTAGGCATTCTGCAGCTTGGTTCACCGATCGACGTTTGTTGATTATGATGTGGCACTAAGACCATCGGTATCGATCAATCGATTTCAACAGCTGTTGGCAGCCAGTTTTTATCCGCCAGTTTATTTGAATAACTCTACTTTTCACTATGAGAGAAATACACAAATAACCGAAGGTTTTTTAAACTTAGTTTGTTAGAATTAATATGTGGCATTTTTTAAAAATTTTTTTATTAAAAATTTAAAATTTAAAATTTAAAATAATGAAATAAGCCTTATTATTTATACAATTGATGCCACTCTTGAATTTGTTTTTTAAGTAAAAAAATCCTCTCTCTCAACTCTTTCTCCACGATTTCTTTCTTTCTCTCATCTCATCACTTCTCTCTCTCTCTCCTGCTATTTCTATAACTTCATCAACTTCTTTGTCACTACAACGTATTCTCCAGCGAAGGCAGGATCTTGCTGGATTGAGTAGCGAAACCAGAGCTGCTGACAACGGCGCGACTCTCCAAATCTACTCACGACATCACGGTGCCAGAAGCCTAAATAAGAGGATGTTTGGTAGATGGATTCGTTCCCTGATTCGAATCATGATTCGTAGTTCGCTATAGTATTTTCTCTCATAAAAATACACGTAAGTCGAAAATGGTTCGAATCACATAGTTTGAATCCTCCAACCAAACGTCCCCTAAGAGATCGTCACCACATCGATGCCGATAAGAACAACACGGTTCACGATAGAGAGAGAGAGCGACAGACAGATTCTCGATTCAAGATCAGAATGAACTCTTGACGGAGCTCCGCCACGGCGTGACCTTTCCCAGCAATATGTCATTGTTCGTCGTATTGCTCGTTCGCTGCTCGTCTTCTCCGGAAACAGAAGCACTGACTTAGGAGAGAGAAAATGAATGTGTGAGAGAGAAAGATCTAGATCCGGTTTTAGTTTTTTTTTTCTGTTTGTTTTTTAGATTTTTTTAGAAAAAAATATTCTGTATATTATGAAAAATAACTTAATATGAAAAAATAATTTATAAATTAAATAAATTTACACCTCAAAGTTTTTTTAAAATTTCCCAATCACTATTTGTAAATTGGTTTGTAATTTTGATCAACTTTTTTGATGGAAAGTAATTTCTTTTAATACAAGTATGTATATTTGTGCCAGATGTGGCAGCCTCTATGAGTGCATTTGGTTTAAGGATTCGTGTCATGGTTCGAATCATGGTTTGTGACTCGCTACAATATTTTTTCTCATAAAAAATACACATAAATCGAGAATAATTTTGAATCATGATTTTGAATCTATCAACCAAACGTCCTCTAAACGTTTGAACACACTTGTCTATTCATGTCGATTCCCACCGACCAATATTTAGGGTCTGTTTAGTTCACTGATTCAAGTTTTTAATTTAAGTTGAGATGTGATTTTATGTGAGAGTTTTTTATTGTAATAAAAAAGTTAGATGTGACTATTTATGAGAATTTTTTACGATAACAAAACTCAAATTCTAAACTTAAATCGGTGAGATGAACGAGGCTTTATTTTGTCAACTACCATATATTGCGCATTATTTACCTTCTCAAATTACGTGGATAGGGAGATTGACAATGAATCACTACATGCCACGTGTATTTTGAGGTTCAAAATTACAAAAATAAACCAAATTACATAAAGTTGCTTAGACGAAAAAAAAAAAAGATGTGGTTGAGTATAAGGGGTATTAAATATTTATAATAGTGTTTACTTTGCTAAATAATAAGAACTTAGGATAAAATAAGTGCCGTTTTGTATGAAGTAAATAACTAAAATTAAAGTAAATGTTTATTTGATAAAAATAGTTTAATTGTCATATTTCAGGGAATGGAATTTAATTCCGTTGTTAAGAGGTGAGAGACATATTTTAATCATAAAAAAAACCTTAAATTCTTTATTCATAAGCTAGACCCATTTCATTAATTAAAAAAAGTAACATCAAATTAATCTCTCTTGAAATTAAATTCTTCATTAATATACCACTTGGCAAGAACATTACCAAGAAGACATTAAACCCGAAATAACAAAATGCAAAAGACGCTCCCACATAATCAAGAGAGAAAGAGAGAGAGAGGAAGCAAAACAATAACTAGAGGTTTCCCAATTACTACTCTCCATGCCCTTTTTTAAATACACGACCCCTTTTTAAATACACGTTCTACATACAACTGAAATGCAAAAATGGTAAAACAGCATATATGTAAGCAATAAAAAAAGAATGAAATGAAAAACATAATCCAAATTTACGAAAAAGGGAGAAAATGATTAGCTTCTAAAAAACCGAAATGAGTTTTTTGTATTAAGAAATTTAACTTTAAAGGGAGTGTAGAGAGTAAAGATAGAGTTTGTGAATAGAATATATATATATATATATATATATATATATATATATATGTGTGTTGGAGAGACACTTCAAGAGCCCAACTTGACTCAAAAGATTAACCTATTAGGTCTTGGATCCTTTTATGTATATAAACAATTTCACATTTTCATCAACTCTTCATGTGAGACAACACACACATGTACTTTTCTCAACAATCTCCCCCTCATATGTGTGTTCACCGAGCTCTTCCTTGAATTAAACTTTTAAATAGCCGGCGCATCCAAGCATCACACTCCAAACGGGAGCCAACTCAAGCATGGGAAAGAGAGCCGAAAACCATGCGAGTCCACCAAATGCTCCACCATCCGCGCACCTGCGGGAACATCAAGGGAGCCAACTCAAGCATGAGAAAGAGAGCTGAAACCATGCACCAAATGCTCCACCATCCGCGCACCTGCGGGAACACCAACTCTCCACGAGAAGCAACGTGAGAACTGCAACCGAGTGTGATCGCTTGACCCATACGAACCATCGGCTTTGATACCACTTGTTGGGGAGATACCAAATGAGAAACTGGCCTAACACACTTCAGGAGCCTAACTTGACCCAAAAGGTTAACCTATTAGGTCTTGAGTCCTTCTATGTATATAAACCACTTCACATTTTTATTCACTTTCCAACAACACATATACTTTTCTCAATAATATATATAATAGAGGAAGTTTTCCATAATTTGAAATCAAATGAAGAATTAACAGAACTACAAAAGCTTCAAAAATTGAGGTGAAGTAGATAAACAAGACTCAGAAATTTCCGAGAAGCAGTAGGAAAATAATACATAGATGAAGATTATAGAAAACAACGTTTCACATGAGGGATAAAGCTAAAGGTAGATTGCTTGGTGTAATTTGGAGAAGACATATAACTTCCTCATTTATATGAAACAAAAGTCGGTCTCAACGATTCCCCCCCGCAAAAAAAAACCCACTTTCGTTTTGACCAAACAAAAATAAAGGAGCTTATAGACAAAATCCATTATCATAAATTGATTATAATAACAATTTCGGGTAGATATATATA